>NC_090381.1:11060027-11294392 GCF_036365525.1 Heterodontus francisci | reverse complement strand
GGGAGGAAGGGCAGCGATATCGAAGGGAGGAATGGCAGCGATATCCAAGGGAGGAAGGACAGCGATATCGAAGGGAGGAAGGGCAGCTATATCGAAGGGAGGAAGGACAGCGATATCGAAGGGAGGAAGGACAGCGATATCGAAGGGAGGAAGGACAGCGATATCGAAGGGAGGAATGGCAGCTATATCGAAGGGAGGAAGGACAGCGATATCGAAGGGAGGAAGGACAGCGATATCGAAGGGAGGAATGGCAGCGATATCGAAGGGAGGAAGGGCAGCGATATCGAAGGGAGGAATGGCAGCGATATCCAAGGGAGGAAGGACAGCGATATCGAAGGGAGGAATGGCAGCGATATCGAAGGGAGGAATGGCAGCGATATCGAAGGGAGGAAGGACAGCGATATCGAAGGGAGGAATGGCAGCGATATCGAAGGGAGGAAGGACAGCGATATCGAAGGGAGGAATGGCAGCGATATCGAAGGGAGGAAGGGCAGCGATATCGAAGGGAGGAAGGGCAGCGATATCGAAGGGAGGAAGGACAGCGATATCGAAGGGAGGAATGGCAGCGATATCGAAGGGAGGAATGGCAGCGATATCGAAGGGAGGAAGGACAGCGATATCGAAGGGAGGAAGGACAGCGATATCGAAGGGAGGAAGGACAGCGATATCGAAGGGAGGAATGGCAGCGATATCGAAGGGAGGAAGGACAGCGATATCGAAGGGAGGAATGGCAGCGATATCGAAGGGAGGAATGGCAGCGATATCGAAGGGAGGAAGGACAGCGATATCGAAGGGAGGAAGGACAGCGATATCGAAGGGAGGAATGGCAGCGATATCGAAGGGAGGAAGGACAGCGATATCGAAGGGAGGAAGGGCAGCTATATCGAAGGGAGGAAGGGCAGCGATATCGAAGGGAGGAATGGCAGCGATATCGAAGGGAGGAAGGGCAGCGATATCGAAGGGAGGAAGGACAGCGATATCGAAGGGAGGAATGGCAGCGATATCGAAGGGAGGAATGGCAGCGATATCGAAGGGAGGAATGGCAGCGATATCGAAGGGAGGAAGGGCAGCGATATCGAAGGGAGGAATGGCAGCGATATCGAAGGGAGGAAGGGCAGCGATATCGAAGGGAGGAATGGCAGCGATATCGAAGGGAGGAAGGACAGCGATATCGAAGGGAGGAAGGACAGCGATATCGAAGGGAGGAATGGCAGCGATATCGAAGGGAGGAATGGCAGCTATATCGAAGGGAGGAAGGGCAGCGATATCGAAGGGAGGAAGGGCAGCGATATCGAAGGGAGGAATGGCAGCGATATCGAAGGGAGGAATGGCAGCGATATCGAAGGGAGGAAGGACAGCGATATCGAAGGGAGGAAGGGCAGCGATATCGAAGGGAGGAATGGCAGCTATATCGAAGGGAGGAAGGACAGCGATATCGAAGGGAGGAATGGCAGCGATATCGAAGGGAGGAAGGACATAGATATCGAAGGGAGGAATGGCAGCTATATCGAAGGGAGGAAGGGCAGCGATATCGAAGGGAGGAATGGCAGCGATATCGAAGGGAGGAAGGGCAGCGATATCGAAGGGAGGAATGGCAGCGATATCGAAGGGAGGAAGGGCAGCGATATCGAAGGGAGGAATGGCAGCGATATCGAAGGGAGGAAGGACAGCGATATCGAAGGGAGGAAGGGCAGCGATATCGAAGGGAGGAATGGCAGCTATATCGAAGGGAGGAAGGACAGCGATATCGAAGGGAGGAATGGCAGCGATATCGAAGGGAGGAAGGACAGCGATATCGAAGGGAGGAAGGACAGCGATATCGAAGGGAGGAAGGGCAGCGATATCGAAGGGAGGAAGGGCAGCGATATCGAAGGGAGGAAGGACAGCGATATCGAAGGGAGGAAGGACAGCGATATCGAAGGGAGGAATGGCAGCTATATCGAAGGGAGGAAGGGCAGCGATATCGAAGGGAGGAAGGGCAGCGATATCGAAGGGAGGAAGGACAGCGATATCGAAGGGAGGAAGGGCAGCGATATCGAAGGGAGGAAGGACAGCGATATCGAAGGGAGGAAGGGCAGCTATATCGAAGGGAGGAAGGACAGCGATATCGAAGGGAGGAAGGGCAGCGATATCGAAGGGAGGAAGGACAGCGATATCGAAGGGAGGAAGGGCAGCGATATCGAAGGGAGGAAGGACAGCGATATCGAAGGGAGGAAGGACAGCGATATCGAAGGGAGGAAGGGCAGCGATATCGAAGGGAGGAATGGCAGCGATATCGAAGGGAGGAAGGGCAGCGATATCGAAGGGAGGAATGGCAGCGATATCGAAGGGAGGAATGGCAGCGATATCGAAGGGAGGAATGGCAGCTATATCGAAGGGAGGAATGGCAGCGATATCGAAGGGAGGAATGGCAGCGATATCGAAGGGAGGAAGGGCAGCGATATCGAAGGGAGGAATGGCAGCGATATCGAAAGGAGGAATGGCAGCGATATCGAAGGGAGGAAGGACAGCGATATCGAAAGGAGGAATGGCAGCGATATCGAAGGGAGGAATGGCAGCGATATCGAAGGGAGGAATGGCAGCGATATCGAAGGGAGGAAGGACAGCGATATCGAAGGGAGGAAGGACAGAGATATCGAAAGGAGGAATGGCAGCGATATCGAAGGGAGGAAGGACAGCGATATCGAAGGGAGGAAGGACGGCGATATCGAAGGGAGGAAGGACAGCGATATCGAAGGGAGGAATGGCAGCGATATCGAAGGGAGGAAGGACAGCGATATCGAAGGGAGGAAGGACAGAGATATCGAAAGGAGGAATGGCAGCGATATCGAAGGGAGGAAGGACAGCGATATCGAAGGGAGGAAGGACGGCGATATCGAAGGGAGGAAGGACGGCGATATCGAAGGGAGGAAGGACAGCGATATCGAAGAGAGGAAGGACAGCGATATCGAAGGGAGGAATGGCAGCGATATCGAAGGGAGGAAGGGCAGCGATATCGAAGGGAGGAATGGCAGCGATATCGAAGGGAGGAAGGGCAGCGATATCGAAGGGAGGAAGGGCAGCGATATCGAAGGGAGGAAGGACAGCGATATCGAAGGGAGGAATGGCAGCTATATCGAAGGGAGGAATGGCAGCGATATCGAAGGGAGGAAGGACAGCGATATCGAAGGGAGGAAGGACAGCGATATCGAAGGGAGGAAGGACAGCGATATCGAAGGGAGGAAGGACAGCGATATCGAAGGGAGGAATGGCAGCGATATCGAAGGGAGGAAGGACAGCGATATCGAAGGGAGGAATGGCAGCGATATCGAAGGGAGGAATGGCAGCGATATCGAAGGGAGGAAGGACAGCGATATCGAAGGGAGGAAGGACAGAGATATCGAAAGGAGGAATGGCAGCGATATCGAAGGGAGGAAGGACAGCGATATCGAAGGGAGGAAGGACGGCGATATCGAAGGGAGGAAGGACGGCGATATCGAAGGGAGGAAGGACAGCGATATCGAAGAGAGGAAGGACAGCGATATCGAAGGGAGGAAGGACAGCGATATCGAAGGGAGGAAGGACAGCGATATCGAAGGGAGGAAGGATAGCGATATCGAAGGTAGGAAGGACAGCGATATCGAAGGGAGGAAGGGCAGCTATATCGAAGGGAGGAAGGACAGAGATATCGAAGGGAGGAATGGCAGCGATATCGAAGGGAGGAAGGGCAGCGATATCGAAGGGAGGAAGGACAGCGATATCGAAGGTAGGAAGGACAGCGATATCGAAGGGAGGAAGGGCAGCGATATCGAAGGGAGGAAGGACAGCGATGTCGAAGGGAGGAAGGGCAGCTATATCGAAGGGAGGAAGGGCAGCGATATTGAAGGGAGGAAGGACAGCGATATCGAAGGGAGGAAGGACAGCGGTATCAACAGGAGGAATCTGTGTTCAATATGGAGAAGGAGACTGTAGGTGCAGAGATCAGGGAGGGGGACTGAGATATACTTAAACATATTAGCATTGAAAGGGAGAAAGTATTAGCTGTTTTACCGGGCTTATAAGTGGATAAATCCCCAGGCCCAGATGAGATGTATCCCAGGCTGTTATGTGAGGCAAGGGAGGAGATAGCAGGGGCTCTGACACAAATTTTCAAATCCTCGCTGGCCACAGGAGAGGTGCTAGAGGACTGGAGGACAGCAAATGTGGTACCATTATTTAAGAAGGGTAGCAGGGATAAACCAGGTAATTACAGGCTGGTGAGCCTAACATTGGTTGGGAAACTATTGGAAAAAATTCTGAGGGACAGGATTAATCTCCACTTGAAGAGGCAGGAATTAATCAGGGATAGTTAGCATGGCTTTGTCAGGGGGAGATGGTGTCTAACTGACTTGATTGAATTTTTCGAGAAAGTGACTAGATGTGTAGATGAGGGTAAAGCAGTTGATGTAGTCTGCATGGACTTCAGTAAGGCTTTTGATAAGGTCCCGCATGGGAGATTGGTCAAGAAGGTAAGAGCCCATGGGATCCGTGGCAATTTGGCAAATTGGATCCAAAATTGGGTTAGTGGCAGGAGTTAGAGGGTAATGGTCAAGGGTTCAGGAGGGCTAAAAAGGGTCATGAAAAGTCATTGGCAAACAAGATTAAGGAAAATCCCAAGGCTTTTTATACGTACATAAAGAGCAAGAGGGTAACCAGGGAAAGGGTTGGCCCACTCAAGGACAGAGAAGGGAATCTATGTGTGGAGCCAGAGGAAATGGGCGAGGGACTAAATGAGTACTTTGCATCAGTATTCACCAAAGAGAAGGACTTGGTGGATGATGAGCCTGAGGAAGGGAGTGCGGACAGTCTGGGTCACGTCATTAACAAAAAGGAGGTGGTGTTGGGCGTCTTGCAAAGCATTAAGGTCGATAAGTCCCCAGTGCCTGATGGGATCTCCCCCAGAATATTGAGGGAGGCAAGGGAAGAAATTGCTGGGGCCTTGACAGAAATTTTTGCATCCTCATTGGCTATAGGTGAGGTCCCAGAAGACTGGAGAATAGCCAATGTTGTTCCTGTGTTTAAGAAGGGTAGCAAGGATAATCCAGGAAATTATAGGCCGGTGAGCCTTACGTCAGTGGTAGGGAAATTATTAGAGAGGATTCTTTGGTACAGGATTTACACCCGTTTGGAAACAAACGAACTTATTAGCGAGAGGCAGCATGGTTTTGTGAAGGGAAGGTCGTGTCTCACTAATTTGATTGAGTTTTTTGAGGAAGTGATGAAGATGATTGATGAAGGAAGGGCAGTGGATGTTGTCTATATGGACTTCAGTAAAGCTTTTGACAAGGTCCCTCATGGCAGACTGGTACAAAAGGTGAAGTCACACGGGATCAGAGGTGAGCTGGCAAGATGGATACAGAACTGGCTCAGTCACAGAAGACAGAGGGTATCAGTGGAAGGGTGCTTTTCTGAATGGAGGGCTGTGACTAGTGGTGTTCCGCAGGGATCAGTGCTGGGACCTTTGCTGTTTGCACTATATATAAATGATTTGGAGGAAAATGTAGCTGGTCTGATTAGTAAGTTTGCAGACAACACAAAGGTTTGTGGAGTTACGGAGAGTGATGAGGATTGTCAGAGGATGCAGATCGTTTGGAGACTTGGGCGGAGAAATGGCAGGTGGTGTTTAATCCGGACAAATGTGAGGTATTGCATTTTGGACAGTCTAATGCAGGTGGGAATTATACAGTACATGGCAGAACCCTTCGGAGTATTGACAGGCAGAGAGAGCTGGGGATACAGGTCCACAGGTCACTGAAAGTGGCAACGCAGGTGGATAAGGTAGTCAAGAAGGCATACAGCATGCTTGCCTTCATCGGTCGGGGCATAGAGTAGAAAAATTGGCAAGTCATGCTGCAGCTGTACAGAACCTTAGTTAGGCCATACTTAGAATATTGCGTGCAATTCTGGTCGCCACACTACCAGAAGGACGTGGAGACTTTGGAGAGAGTACAGAAGAGGTTTACCAGGATGTTGCCTGGTCTGGAGGGCATTAGCTATGAGGAGAGGTTGGATAAACTCGCATTGTTTTCACTGGAACGACGGAGCTGGAGGGGCGACATGATAGAGGTTTACAAAGTTATGAGCGGCATGGACAGAGTGGATAGTCAGAAGCTTTTTCCCAGGGTGGAAGAGTCAGTTACTAGGGGACATAGGTTTAAGGTGCGAGGGTCAAAGTTTAGAGGGGATGTGCGAGGCAAGTTCTTTACACAGAGGGTGGTGAGTGCCTGGAACTTGCTGCCGGGGGATGTGGTGGAAGCAGGTACGATAGCGACGTTTAAGAGGCATCTTGACAAATACATGAATAGGATGGGAATAGAGGGATACGGTCCCCGGAAGTGCAGAAGGTTTTTGTTTCGGCAGGCATCAAGATCGGCGCAGGCTTGGAGGGCCAAATGGCCTGTTCCTGTGCCATACAGTTCTTTGTTCTTTGGTTGTTTTTGCGAGTCGAAGCCTGTGACCAGTGGTGTACCACGGGAATCGTTGCTGGGATCCTTGCTGCTCGTAGTGTACATTAATGATTTAGACGTGAATATAGGAGGCATGATCAGTAAGTTTGCAGATGACACGAAAATTGGTGGTGTCGTAAATAGTGAGGAGAAAAGCCTTCGGTTACAAGACGATATAGATGGGCTGGTAAGATGGACGGAGCAGTGGCAAATGGAATTTAATCCTGAGAAGTGTGAGGTGATGCATTTTGGGAGGACTAACAAGGCAAGGGAATATGCAATGGATGGTAGGACCCTAGAAAGTACAGAGGGTCAGAGGGACCTTGGTGTACTTGTCCATAGATCACTGAAGGCAGCAGCACAGGTAGATGAGGTGGTCAGGAAGGCATATGGGATACTTGCCTTTATTAGCCGAGGCACAGAATATAAGAGCAGGGTGGTTATTGGAGCTGTACAAAATGGTAGTTAGGCCACAGCTGGAGTACTGTGTACAGTTCTGGTCACCACACTATAGGAAGGATGTGATTGCACTGGAGAGGGTGCTGAGGAGATTCACCAGGACGTTGCTTGGGCTGGAGCATTTCAGCTATGAAGAGAGACTGAAAAGGCTAGGGTTGTTTTCCTTAGAGCAGAGAAGGCTGAGGGGAGATATGATTGAGGTATACAAAATTATGAGGGGCATTGATAGGTTAGATAGGAAGAGACTTTTTCCCTTAGCAGAGGGGTTAATAACTGGGGGCATAGATTTAAGGTAAGGTGCAGGAGGTTTAGAGGAGCTTTGAGATAAACGTTTTTCACCCAGAGGATGGTTGGAATCTGGAATGCACTGCCTGAAGAGGTGGTACAGGCAGGAACCCTCACAACATTTAAGAAGTATTTAGATGAGCACTTGAAACGCCAGAGCATACAAGACTACGGGCCAAGTGCTGGAAAATGGGATTAGATGCGACGTCTCAATTCATTCCATCTTCGCTGCCTCCAGAGAATCCTTGGCATCAGGTGGCAGGACCGTATCTCCACCACAGAAGTCCTCAAGACGGCCAACATCCCCAGCATATACACCCTTGGTATTCCTCTCTGATATTACACTGGAAATGACTCTCTCCCTCCACCACTGGCATACAGTGGCAGCAGAGTGTACCATTTACAAGATGCACAGCAGTAATTCACAATACCTCTTTCAACAGGACATTTCAACCCTGCACCCTCTATCACCTGGAAGGACAAGGGCAGCAGATGCATAGGAATACCACCACCTGCAAGTACCCCTCCAAGCCACACACCATCCTGACTTGGAACTATATCTCCATTCCTTTACTGTTACTGACAAACCCCCACCTTTTCTTCTTTCTTCTTTGGCCTCCTTGTCTCGAGAAACAATGGGTAAGCGCCTGGAGGTGGTCAGTGGTTTGTGGAGCAGCGCCTGGAGTGGCTATCAAGGCCAATTCTAGAGTGACAGACTCTTCCACAGGTGCAGCAGATATAATTGGTTGTCGGGGCTATTATGCAGTTGGCTCTCTCCTTGCGCTTCTCTCTTTTTTCCTGCCAACTGCTAAGTCTCTTCGACTCGCCACACTTTAGCCCCGTCTTTATGGTTGCCCGCCAGCTCTGGAGATCGCTGGCAATTGACTCCCACGACTTGTGATCAATGTCACAGGACTTCATGTCGCATTTGCGGACGTCTTTAAAGCGGAGACAAGGACGGCCGGTGGGTCTGATACCAGTGACGAGCTCGCTGTACAATGTGTCCTTGGGGATCCTGCCATCTTCCATGCGGCTCACATGGCCAAGCCATCTCAGGCGCCGCTGGCTTAGTCGGGTGTATGTGCTGGGGATGTTGGCCGCCTCGAGGACTTCAGTGTTTTAGATACGGTCCTGCCACCTGATGCCAAGGATTCTCCGGAGGCAGCGAAGATGGAATGAATTGAGACATCGCTCTTGGCTGACGTACGTTGTCCAGGCCTCGCTGCCGTAGAGCAAGGTACTGCCGACACAGGCTTGATACACTTGGACGTTTGTGTTCTGTGTCAGTGCGCCATTTTCCCACACTCTCTCGGCCAGTCTGGACATAGCAGTGGAAGCCTTTCCCATGTGCTTGTTGATTTCTGCACCGAGAGAAACCCCCACCATAACAGCAATATGGGTGTACCTCCATCAGATGGAATGCAGTGGTTCAAGAAGGCGACTCACCACCACCTTCTCAAGGGCAATTAGGGATGGGGACAAATGCCAGTGAGGCCCACATCCCATGAAACGAATAATTAAAAAAAAGTCCCACGCCAGAACTTGAGCACAAAACCAAGGCTGAAACTCCAGTGCAGTACGGAGGGAGTGCTGCACTCTCAGAGGTGCTGTCTTTTGGATCTTCCAAAATGCATCACCTCGCATTTGCCCTGATTGAACTCCATCTGCCATTTCTCTGCCCAACTCTCCAGTCTATCTATATTCTGCTGTATTCGCTGACAGTTCCCTTCACTATCTGCTACTCCACCAATCTTAGTGTCGTCTGCAAACTTGCTAATCAGACCACCTTTAATTTCCTCCAAATCATTTATGTATATCACAAACAACAGTGGTCCCAGCACGGATCCCTGTGGAACACCACTGGTCACACGTCTCCATTTGGAGAAACTCCCTTCCACTGCTACTCTCTGTCTCCTGTTGCCCAGCCAGTTCTTTATCCATCTAGCTAGTACAGTTTGGACCCCATGCGCCTTCACTTTCTCCACCAGCCTACCATGGGGAACCTTATCAAACGCCTTACTGAAGTCCATGTATATGACATCTACAGCCCTTCCCTCATCAATCAACTTTGTCACTTCCTCAAAGAATTCTATTAAGTTGGTAAGACATGACCTTCCCTGCACAAAACCATGTTGCCTATCACTGATAAGCCCATTTTCTTCCAAATGGGAATAGATCCTATCCCTCAGTAACTTCTCCAGCAACTTCCCTACCACTGACATCAGACTCACCGGTCTATAATTACCTGGATTATCCCTGCTACCCTTCTTAAACAAGGGGACAACATTAGCAATTCTCCAGTCCTCCGGGACCTCACCCGTGTTTAAGGATGCTGCAAAGATATCTGTTAAGGCCCCAGCTATTTCCTCTCTCGCTTCCCACAGTAACCTGGGATAGATCCCATCCGGACCTGGGGACTTGTCCACCTTAATGCCTTTTAGAATACCCAACATTTCCTCCCTCCTTATGCCGACTTGACCTAGAGTAATCAAACATCTGTTCCTAACCTCAACATCCTTCATGTCCCTCTCCTCGGTGAATACCGATGCAAAGTACTCGTTTAGAATCTCACCCATTTTCTCTGACTCCACGCATAACTTTCCTCCTTTGTCCTTGAGTGGGCCAATCCTTTCTCTAGTTACCCTCTTGCTCCTTATATATGAATAAAAGGCTTTGGGATTTTCCTTAACCCTGTTTGCTAAAGATATTTCATGACCCCTTTTAGCCCTCTTAATTCCTAGTTTCAGATTGGTCCTACATTCCTGATATTCTTTCAAAGCTTCGTCTTTCTTCAGCCACCTAGACCTTATGTCTAGGGGAACTTACCCCTGGTGTCCTGGCCCTCAATTCACATTGCTGTTTGTGGGATCCTGCTGTGCATTACAACAGTTACAACAGTGACAACACCTGGAAAAAGTACTTCATTGGTGTAAAATGCTTTGAGATGTCCAAAGTCGTGAAAGGCACTATATATACGAACATACGAATTAGGAACAAGAGTAGGCCACTCGGCCCTTCGAGCCTGCTGCACCAGCTCATGGCTGAACCGATAACTCCACATTTCCACCTGCACCCGATAACCTTCCACCCCCTTGCTTATCAAGAATCTATCCACCTCTGCCCTAAAAATATTCAAAGACTCTGCATAAGACTCTTGAGGGAAAGAGTTCCGAAGACTCACGACCCTCTGAGAGAAAAAATTTCTCCTCATCTCTGTCTTAAATGGGCGACTCCTTATTTTTAAACACTGACCTCTAGTTCTAGATTCTCCCACAAGGGGAAACATCCTTTCCATATCCACCTGTCAAGATCCCTCAGGATCTTATATGTTTCAATCATATAAATCCAAGTCTTCCTTTAAAAGGGGTGCAGGAACAGTGAGACCTGGGGTTTCACATACAGAAATCTTGAGGCAAGGCAAGATGATAAGATTTTTTAAAAAGCATACAGGATCCTTGGTTTTATTTATAGTCCATAGAGTGCAAAGGCAAGGAAGTAATTGTAAATCTTTATGAATTAGGCTTTTTTATGGTTAGGCCTCAGCTGGAGTATTATGTTCGATTCTGGGCACCAAACTTCAGGAAGGATGTCATGGCCTTTGAGAGCATGTACAAGAGATTTACCAAAATGGTACCAGGGAGAGGGACTTCTATTATTTGGAGAGACTAGAGAGACTGGGACACAAACAAAAAATGCTGGAAATACTCAGCAGGTCTGGCAGCATCTGTAGAGAGAGAAGCAGAATTAATGTTTCAGGTCAGTGACCCTTCATCAGAACTGGCAAATATTAGAAATGTAACAGGTTTTAAGCAAGGAAAGCAGGGGTGGGGCAAGAGATAACAAAAGAGGTGTTGATCGGACAAGGTCACAGAGAATAACCGACCAGAAGGTCCTGGAGCAAAGGCAAATGGTATGTTAATGGTGTGGTGCAAGAGAAAGCATTAGTACAGAGAGGGTGTTAATTGACAGAAAAATGAACAGCCTGGCCCAAAGCACAAACATGAAAAAAAGTGGGTAGGCACAGTAGAAACAAACTAAAATAAAACGCAAAAAATAAAAAATCACTAAAAATGAAAAGGGGGGCCCATCATGCTCTGAAATTACTGAGCTCAATGTTCAGTCCAGCAGGCTGTAGTGTGCCTAATCAGTAAATGAGATGTTGTTCCTCGAGCTTGCGTTGATGTTCACTGGAACACTGCAGCAATCCCAGAACAGAAATGTGAGCAGGAGGGTGTGTTGAAATGGCCAGCAACTGGAAGCTCGGGGTCAGAGAGACTGGGATTGCTCGCTTTATAGTCGAGAAGGTAAAGGGGAGATTCAACAGTGTTGTTCAAAATGATGACGGTTTTTAACAGAGTAGAGAAGTGGCATCTAGTTTCCACTGGCAGGAGGGTCAGTAACCAATGACACAGATTTAAGATAACTGGCAAAAATTCCAGGAGGAAATGAGAGTTTTTTATGCAGTGTGTTCTTGTGATCTGGAATGCACTACCTGAAAGGTTGTTGGAAGCAGATTCAATAGTAACTTTCAAAAGGGAAGGGGAGAAATTGGCAGGGCTCTGGGGAAAGGGCAGGGGCCTGGGATTAATTGAACGCCTCTTTCACAGCACAACTCTGATTCTGCCACACATTTTACAGCTGTGGCAGGTTTATAAATTTCTGAAAAGGGCACAAGCATTGTTCACAAGACACATTTCCTACTTCCCCAAAAATGATGTCGTTCGATACTTCATTTGGCACAATTTACCATGTTTTAATTCTGTAATTTAGTACCAGGTCTTACTGTATCTTTATTGCCCTTAACATCATCTTTGATGCTGCATGCCAAGTGGAAGAAGAAATGCAAGATTTTTCAGTTTTCTAGTCTGCGTGTCTTCAAGGTCATCTTAACATCTGACCAGCATTTGTCCAAGGCAAATAACAGCGAAATTGACTTTATTTTGAATATAGTCTAACAATGAATACCATTAAACTATTCCCACATAGTCCTGTCTCCATTAATAGCAGCACAGGATATAATTTACTCGAAGCTCTTAATATCTTTATATTAAAAGTCTTGTGTATAAAATGCACTCACTTCCTATTGCATTACACTTCCCGTCACACATCAGGGTTTACACTCCAGCATGCCAGCTTTGTTTAGTTGATAAAACACTGATCTGAATGAGAGGATTTAGAGTTTGTCTCACAATGGACTTAAGCACATAATCGAGGCTGACACATCCATGACACTGTTTGAAGAGCAAGGGAGTTCTGGTCAATATTTATCCCTCAACCAACATCACTGAAAATAGAATATTTGGTCATTCATTTGCTGTTTGTTGAACTTTTTTTGCACAAATTGGCTGTAGCATTTTCCAAAAGCGCCTTCATTTCAAAAGTAATTGATTGGTTGTGAAGTGTTTTAGGATACCCGGAGGACAGGAAAAGGTGCTAACTAAAGAAAAGCTCTTTCTGTCACATACCCTCTGATTCACAATGATCAATTCATATGTGAATTATTTTTCTATAAAGAACCCACTAACCCATAAACTGATATATGTATGCTGCTTGTACGGAAACCTTCAAATGAGCAATATCATAGGAGAAGATACAGTTCCTACCATGATTTGAAATCTCTCCAAATCTTCATTTTAGCACCTTTTCATGTTCTGCACGCTTATGATACACTGTCAACAAAGGCCAATCTCACATGTGTACAACATTTAGTCTTCAAGACTAAATTCTCACCGTAGAACAGCAGTATACTGGGCACTCTGTACCTGTTCGGGCTTACTTTGATTCTTTTTCCATCCTGAACTCTTCCTCTCACAGGAAGCATGAGGCAAAATTGTGCGTGTGAATTTAAAGTGAACCAGAGGGACTGATGGAAGACTTAGGAAGCTTGAGTAGGGCCAGTTACATGCTGATTTTTGATAACAGAGAAGCAGACACTGGGTCCAAAATCTGACAGTCTGCATAACTTGCAGATGCTTGGCAAGCATGCTGAAAGCATTCGTTCACAGTAACACAGCAACCATAGTTATTTTTACTTTCAAATTTAACATACATTAAAACTTATGAAAAAGACTAAAGCAACAGGGTTCTGGTAAATAAAAGTAGATGAATGAAATCTGTCAAGCACTATGTATTTTCAGGTCAGGAACTCTTCTTGAACACTGGATAAAATTTACTTAGACAATAAATATTTCTCCTGTACATCTGTTTCCAGTGGCAAAATTGAATTTGAGATAGTGAAAACCTTGACATTTTTTCAATAAATTTACTGAGTATATTGATGAGACACTGAAACAATTTCCAGAGTCCACACCCAGAGCTAAACTGCATGATCGAGTATGAATCACAGTTAGAACCAATAAAGAAAATAGCAGTTAGTTAGTTAGAGATACAGCACTAAAACAGGCCCTTCGGCCCACTGAGTCTGTGCCGACCATCAACCACCCATTTATACTAATCCTACACCAATTCCATATTCCTACCACATCCCCACCTGTCCCTATATTTCCCTACCACCTACCTATACTAGGGGCAATTTATAATGGCCAATTTACCTATCAACCTGCAAGTCTTTGGCAAGTGGGAGGAAACCGGAGCACCCGGAGGAAACCCACGCAGACATAGGGAGAACTTGCAAACTCCACACAGGCAGTACCCAGAATTGAACCCAGGTCACTGGAGCTCTGAGGCTGCGGTGCTAACCACTGTGCCGCCCTCATGCAAAATCTGTCACTGGTACAATATAGCACAATGAAAAAGACAGATCTGACCGTAATATAACTGAAATGCATAGCACAGTAAAGACAAGTTGGCAACTGGCCAGAAACTTAGATACTGTTGTCATGTTCACGCAAGGAAAAATTATGAATCATAAAATGAACTAATAAATTGAACTCAAAATGGACATCTTTTGCTGCAAAATAAGATGGAGTTAAGAGGTCGGGTGACCTCTGCTGTACTGCGAACAGACATGCTAACGCCTGAACCTGGAACAAATCTGGTCAAGTGTTGAAGAAAGCATTAGAAATGTAAATGGCCACCTCTCTTTAACAAGCTGGGCTAACAATGACCTGCAGCCATGGAGACTCCAGACTCAAATTCAGGATAATGGGTGTGAAAAAACATTACTTTGTCAAGATGGCATAGAGATGAGCAACATCCAAACCCATTGTCTAACAATGGCAAACACCATTAAAGAAAACACAAGGGGAGAGAAACTTGGGGTCACCTGACAGAAGCCAAGATCTGATAAGGAGTTTTTAATAGGAGACATTTTCTGTGAAAAAGCCAGGAGACCCACTCGAGCAATAGGAAGGACCCTGCCAGAAAACCATCTTTAAACAACATAGAGGCAGAGACGAAAGGCGACCTTGAAACTCCCTACCTGAGAAATTGTAACAACATTTCTGCCATTTAACTGTGTCTGAAATTTAACCAAAGACATCTGCAGCAAAGTATCAATCCACCTGAAACTTTCCAAAGTCTGACTTCAGTGGACCAGGAAAAAGGAAAAACAGGCCTGCACCATTTTAAAATCTACCTCCTAGGGAAACAAACAAGGTTTCAGATCAAACTCTTTGTTAACACCATCAGACCTAAATGCATGTTATCCTTTAAATTCCATTTTTTTTTGTGTGTGCGCATACGTATGAGAGAGTGAGTGACGTTGCGAATATTTTCGGGTATTGTTTAATAAACATTTACCTTTCTTAAAACCTATGAGAAAACCTGTCATTTGCCTGTTTATTGACTAGTAAATGCTCAAGGGTTAAAACACAATTCTAACAAAACGCACCGTTTTTTGGTCAGTTGACAAGTGAAAAGTGGAAACCATTCCTATCATTTCCCACCTGTTTGTAACAGATTGGGGGCTTGTGAGCTGAGATCTGGAACTTTAGATTTAACAAGTGATTTGGAAGCGGGAGGTAAACTGATCATAAATTGTAAAAAAAAAATCAGCAGGTTTTCTCGGATTATTTTTACAGTGCTAAAACACTTAAGCCATGGTCATATTTGACGCCAAAACATTTGTAGAATAGGAAGAGTTATCTTGGGACACATTAAATTCATTAAACAATAAGGACTTGAAAGCTGTAGCTGCCCAGGTGGGAGTCACTTTAAGGTCGAAAGCAAGAAAGGGCTAGATTATTAAAACATTGGCTAGTCATTTTAATATCGATTCAGAAACAGAAGAAATAGGCACGGAACTGGAGACTGACCAAGTTATACTAGCTAGAATTCAACTGGAAAATCACCTTACTATGCGCAGAATGGAATTAGAGTTTTAAAAGAGAGATGCAAATGCAGAGGGAAAAAGAGGAAAAGGAGAGAGACGCAGAGGGGGAGAGAGAGGGAGAGAGAGAGACGCAAAGGGAGGGAGAGAGAGAGACGCAAAAGGAGGAAGAGAGAGACGCAAAGGGAGGGAGAGAAAGAGACGCAAAGGGAGGGACAGAGAGAGACACAAAGGGAGGGAGAGAGAGAGACACAAAGGGAGGGAGAGAGAGAGAGACGCAAAGGGAGGGAGAGAGAGAGAGACGCAAAGAGAGGGAGAGAGAGACGCAAAGGATGGGAGAGAGAGAGACGCAAAGGGAGAGAGAGACGTAAAGGGAGAGAGAGACGCAAAGGGAGAGAGAGACGCAAAGGGAGAGAGAGAGACGCAAAGGGAGAGAGAGAAACGCAAAGGGAGAGAGAGACGCAAAGGGAGAGCGAGGGAACAGAGCTTGAACTAGCTAAGGAAAGACAGAACTTGCAACATGAAGGTACAGTCAGCAATTCAACTACTAACCCCAATTCGGAGCAAAGTTCTGATAATACGAGATGCTAAAGATTAGTACCAAAATTTAATGAGGGTGAAGTCGAATTGTATTTTATCTCCTTTGAGAAAATTGCCCAAAGGTTAAAGGGGCCAAAAGAGTCTTGGACCCGCGGTTTACAAGGTGAATTAGTCAGAAGAGCCAGTGAACCTTACTCCATGTTGCCAGAGGACAGCCCTTTAGATCATGAGGAAATCAAAATTGCTATTTTAAATAAAAACGAGAAATGCTGGAAATACTCAGCAGGTCTGGCAGCATCTGTGGAGAGAGAAGCAAAGTTAACATTGTTTCAGCCTGTTCCTGCAGCAAAGTTAACATTGTTTTCACCTGTCCCTGCCCCACTGAACCTATTTCTTCCTAACTTGCCTCTATCTTTTTTCCCCTGGCCCAGTCTCTTCCCATCTACATCCATTACTCTTCTGACGCCCTAGGTCATTTTGACAATTTCCGGTTTCCCAGCCCCAACCGCCTCCTCTTCACTATGGACGTCCAATTTCTCTACACCTCCATCCCCTACCAGGACGGTTTGAGGGCTCTCCGCTTCTTCCTTGAACAGAAGCTCATCCAGTCCCCATCCACCACCACCCTCCTCCGCCTGGCTGAACTTGTTCTCACATTGAACAACTTCTCCTTCAACTCCACTCACTTCCTTCAAATAAAAGGTGTTGCTATGGGTACCTGCATGGGTCCTAGTTATGCCTGACTTTGTGTGATATGTTGAACATTAATTGTTCCAGTCCTACTCAGGTCCCCTCCCCCAACACTTTTTCTGGTACACTGATGACAGTATCAGTGCTGTTTCCTGCACCCGCCCCGAACTGATAAACTTCATCAACTTTGCTACCTTCCAATTTCCACCCTTCTCTCACATTTACATAGTCCATCTCCAACACTTCCCTTCCCTTCCTCGACTTCTCTGTTTCCATCTCTGGGGATAGGCTGTCCACTAATATTCATTATCAGCCCACCGACTCCTACAGCTACCTCAACTACACTTCTTCACACCCTGCCTCCTGTAACGACTCCATTCCATTCTCCCAGTTTCTCCGTCCCCAATGCATCTGCTCTGATGATGTAACCTTCCACAACAGCGCTTCTGATATGTCTTCCTTTTTCCTCAACCGAGGATTCCACCCTCCCCCCCCACCACTGTGGTTGATAGTGTCCTCAACCATGTCCAGCCCATTTCCCGCACCTCTACCCTCACCTCTTCCCCTCCCTCCCAGAACCGTGACAGGGTTCCCCTTGTCCTCACTTTCCACGCCACCAGCCTCCATATCCAAAGGATCATCCTCCGCCATTTCCGCCACCTCCAGCGTGATGCCACTATCAGTCGCATCTTCCCCGCCCCTCCCTTGTCAGCATTCCGAAGAGATCGTTCCCTCCACGACACCCTGGTCCACTCTTCCATTACCCCCACCACCTCATCCCCTTCCCACTGTACCTTTCCATGCAATCACAGGAGGTGTAATACCTGCCCTTTTACCTCCTCTCTCCTCACTATCCAAGGCCCCAAACACTCCTTTCAGGTGAAGCAGCGATTTACTTGTACTTCTTTCAATTTGGTATACTGTATTTGCTGCTCAGTGTGGACTCCTCTACATTGGGGAGACCAAACGCAGACTGGGTGACCACTTTGCAGAACACCTCTGCTCAGTCTGAAAGCATGACCCTGAGCTTCTGGTTGCTGGGCATTTCAACCCCCCCCCGCCCCCCCTCCACCCCCCAATGCTCTCATGCTCACATCTGTGTCCTGGGATTGCTGCAGTGTTCCTGTGAACATCAACGCAAGCTCAAGGAACAGCCTCTCATTTACCGATTAGGCACGCTACAGCTTACCAAACTGAACACTGAATTCAATAATTTCAGAGCATGATGGTCCCTTTTTATTTTTAGTTATTTTTTTCCTTTTTCTTCGTTTATTTTATTTTTGTTTGTATCATCATTCATTTTTTTACCATGTGCTGCCGACCCACTTTTTTTTTTTAACACCCTCTCTGCACTAACGCTTTGTCTTTCAGCACACCATTAAGATACCGTTTGCCTTTGCTCCATGACCTTCTGGTCAGTTATTCTCTGTGACCCTCTTTCCTATCAACAACTTTTGTTATCTCTTGCCCCACCCCTGCTTTATTTGATTAAAAACTATTACATTTCTAACATTTGCCAGTTCTGATTGAGGGTCACTGACCTGCAACATTAACTCCTCTTCTCGCTCCACAGATGCTGCCAGACCTGCTGAGTATTTCCAGCATTTCTTATTTTTATTTCAGATTTCCAGCATCTGCAGTATTTTGCTTTTATTTTGCTACTTTAAATGCCTGAGGCATACCGGCAAAAATATAGAAATACTAGAAAAAGACCTGCTCAAACCTTTATTGAATTTGAGTGAGTTAAGCACGTGGTTTTCAATCAGTAAATGAGATCTCTGAAGTTAGAATCCTCGTACGAGAATTTACGAGAGGTGATCCTGTTAGAGGAACTGAAAAATAGTATTCCCGTTAATATAAAGACCCAAATTGAGGAACAAAGAGTCACAAGGGTGTGGACCCCTGCTGCAATGGCAGATGATTATGAGCTCACACAAACAATATATCAACATATCAAGGAAAAGCCTTCCCTAATAATCCTCAGAGGCATGGGAAGGACTGAAAGTGGGATAGTGACAGGTGATGGGGTGGCAGTGAAAACACAGGGGACCCTCCACAAGTCAGGAAAGAAGGTGCAGAGAGTAGGAAGAGTTGAACAGGAAGCCAATGGGTTTTGTTGGGGTTCACAAGGCCAGTCCAAGGAAGGATGCCTTAACTAGTGACAACGCAGACCAGACTGTGGCCCTAAGCAGAAAGAGTGACCCCCTCTAGAAATACTGTCATGGATGCGGGAGGAACAGATAAAATCCCCGAGAGTTACTAGGATTTTGTCTTGAAGAGAAAGGTATCCATGTACCCCTCTAATGTATCAGCCATTTGTGACTTTTTAAAGCATTAATTGAGGCTAAAGAGCACCTAAAAGAGCCCTGTTGACCCTGTAAAGTCCTCCTTACTAACATCTGGGGGCTTGTGCCAAAGTTGGGAGAGCTGGTCCACAGACTAGTCAAACAACAGCCTGACATAGTCATACTCACAGAATCACACCTTACAATGTCAAAGACACGACCATCACCATCCCTGGGTATGTCCTGTCTCACCGGCAGGACAGACCCAGCAGAGGGAGTTGCCCTGGGAGTCCACAACATTGACTCTGGATCCCATGACATCTCATTGCATCAGGCCAAACATGGGCAAGGAAACCTCCTGCTGCTCATCACCAACCCCCGCCCCCCCCCTCAGCTGATGAATCAGTACCCCTCCATGTTGAACAGCACTTGGAGGAAACATTGAGGGTGGCAAGGGCACAGAATGTACTCTGGGTGAGGGCACTTCAATGTCCATCACTAAGAGTGGCTCAGTAGCACCACTACTGACTGAGCTGACTGAGTCCTAAAGGACATAGCTGCTAGACTGGGTCAGCGGCAGGTGGTGAGGGAACCAAGAGGGAAAAACTTACGTGACCTCATTCTCACCAATCTGTCTGCCGCAGATGCATGTGTCCATGACAGTACTGGTTGGAGTGACCACCGCACAGTCCTTGTGGAGATGAAGTCCTGTCTTCACATTGAGAATACCTTCCATCGTGTTGTGTGGCACTACCACAGTGCTAAATGGGATAGATTTTGAATAAAACTGGGCATCCATGAGGCGCTGTAGGCTATCAGTAGCAACAGCAGAATTGTACTCAACCACAATCTGTAACCTCATTCCCCACTCTACCATTACTATCAAGCTGGGAGACCAACCCTGGTTCAATGAAGAGTGCAGGAGGGCATGCCAGGAGCAGCACCAGGCATACCTCAAAATGTAGTGTCAACCCGGTGAAGTTACAACCCAGGACTACTTGCGCGCCAAACTGCGTAAGCAGCATGCGATAGACAGAGCTAAGCAATCCCATAACCAACGAATCAGATCTAAGCTCTGCAGTCCTGCCACATCCAGCCGTGAATGGTGGTGGACAATTAAACAACTAACTGGAGGAGGTTGCTCCACAAATATCCCCATCCTCAATGATGGGGGAGCCCAACACATCAGTGCAAAAGATAAGGCTGAAGCATTTGCAACAATCTTCAGCCAGAAGTGCCGAGTTGATGATCCGTCTCAGCCTCCTCCTGAAGTCTCCAGCATCACAGATGCCAGTCTTCAGCAAATTCGATTCACTCTGCATGATATCAAGAAACAACTGAAGGCACTGGATACTGCAAAGACTACAGGCCCTGACAATATTCCAGCAATAGTACTGAAGACCTGTGCTCCGAAACTTGCCATGTCCCTAGCCAAGCTGTTCCAGTACAGCTACAACACTGGCATCTACCCTGCAATGTGGAAAATTGCCCAGGTATGTCCTGTACAAAAAAAGCAGGACAAATCCAACCCGGCCAATTACCTTCCCATCAGTCTACTCTCGACCATCAGCAAACTGATGGAAGGTGTCATCGACAGTGCTATCAAGCGGCACTTGCTTCGCAATAACCTGCTCAGAGACGCTCAATTCGGGTTCTGCCAGGGCCACTCAGCTCCTGACTTCATACAGCGTTGGTTCAAACATGGACAAAAGTGCTAAACTCAAGAGGTGAGGCAGCATTTGACCGAGAATGGCATCAAGGAGCCCTAGCAAAACTGGAGTCAATGGGAATCAGGGGGGAAAAGCTCTCCGCTGGTTGGAATTGTACCTAGCACACGGGAAGATTGCTGTGGTTGTTGTTGGTAAATCATCTCAGCTCTAGGACATCACTGCAGGAGTTCGTCAGGGTAGTGTCCAAAGCTCCAACCATCTTCAGCTGCTTCATCAATGACCTTCCTTCAAACATAAGGTCAGTAGTGGTGACGTTCGCTGATGATTTCACAATGTTCAGCATCATTCGTGACTCCTCAGATACTGAAGCAGTCCGTGTAGAAATGCAGCAAGACGTGGACAATATTCGGCCATGGGCTGATAAATGGCAAGTAACATTCGCGCCACACAAGAGCCAAGCAATGACCATCTCCAACAAAAGAGAAACTAAACATCTCCCTTTGACATTCAACGGCATTAGAACTGCTGAATCCCCTACTATCAACATCCTAGGGGCTACCATTGACCAGAAACTGAACTGGAGTAGCCATATAAATACAGTGGCTACAAGAGCAGGTCAGAGGCTAGGAATCCTGTGGCGAATAACTCACCTCCTGACTCCCCTAAGCCTGTCCACCATCTACAAGGCACAAGTCAGGAGTGTGACGGATTACTCTCCACTTGACGGATGGGTGCAGCTCCAACAACACTCAAGAAGCTCGACAACATCGAAGACAAAGCAGCCCGCTTGACTGGAACCCCATCCACTAACATTCACTCCCTCCACCACCAGCGCACAGTGGCAGCAGTGTGTGCAATCTACAAGATGCATTGCAGCAACGCACCAAGGCTCCTTAGACAGCACCTTCCAAACCCGAGTCCTCTACCACCTGGAAGGACAAGGGCAGCAGATGCACGGGAACACCACCATCTGCAAGTTCCCCTCCAAGCCACACACCATCCTGACTTGGAACTATATCGCCGTTACTTCACTGTCGCTGGGTCAAAATCCTGGAACTCGCTTCCTAACAGCACCGTGGGTGTATCTACCTCACATGGACTGCAGCGGTTCAAGAAGGCAGCTCACCACCACCTTCTCAGGGACAATTAGGCATGGGTAATAAATGCTGGCTTAGCCAGCGACGTTCACATCACATGAATGAATAAAAAAAGTATCTCAGCAAAAGCTGAAAAGGCAGGCAAACATGCTCAGGTTTGTATATTTATACCACAGGATCAAGTCCTCGTGCTGTTGTCATTATAGGGCAAATCCCTGAAAGCTAGGTTCAGTGGCCCATACTATGTAGGGAAAAAGATCAGTGAAGTAAATTACCAGAAGAGCGTTCTCCCAAGTTACCTCCCCTTCCCCTATCTGTATATCCTATTCCTTTCTCCCTCATGTGCTTATCTAGCTTCCCCTTGAATGCATCTACGCTATTTGCTCAAATACTCCCTGCTGAAATGTTTTTCACATTCTCACCACTTTTTGGGTAAAGAAGTTTCTCCTGAATTCCTTACTGGATTTATTAGATGGTCCCTAGTTTTGTACTCCCTGACAAGTGGAAACATCTATAAGTCTACCCTATCAAACTCCTTTGCGATTTTAAGGATCTCTATCAAGTCATCCCTCACTCTTTTCATAACTAGAGAAAAAGAGTCTCAACCATTTTAGTCTTTCCTGATAGTTGTATTCCCAGAGTTCTGGTATGATCCCATATATTGGGCGGCATAGTGGTTAGCACCTCACAGCTCCAGCAACCCGGGTTCGGTTCTGGGTACTGCCTGTGCGGAGTTTGCAAGTTCTCCCTGTGACCACGTGGGTTTCTGCCGCGTGCTCCCGTTTCCTCCCACAGTCAAACACTTGCAGGTTGATAGGTAAATTGCCCCTAGTATAGGTTGGTGGTAGGAGAATTGAGGGAAGGTGGGGATGTGGTCAGGAATATGGGATTAATGTAGGCTTAGTATAAATGGTTGGTTGATGGTCAGCACAGACTTGGTGGGCTGAAGGGCCTATTTCAGTGCTGTATGACTCTACGATATACTTAAATTGAAATTTGTTTTCCATTTACACACCCATTCTGCAAGTTAGTTCTGAACTTTTCCATAGATTTTCCTCAGGCTGCGCGTTCCAGCTTCTGCAGGTGCTACTGCTGCACCAGACTTTGATGCACCGCTCACTACTCTACAGTTGTTTCTTGGACCTGATCCCTTCGATTGGCCCTTCACTCTCTCCTTGTTTCATGATCATTGTTGGTCTTTAGGTTTCATTTTCAATCCTTCATGCTCCTTTGCTGTTGCGCACTGCAAACACCTGAGGTCTCTTATACACCTGGACATCAGGATCAAACTCTGCTGCATCCTGGTCAACTATTCACTCCTGCCCAACTCCCCTCAATCCACTACACACCCTCCACTAGCTCCCCAGCTATTACTCTCCCCTCTCTTCCACCACTACTGATTATCCATCTCAGCATTGGTTGGTAGCTGCTTGAAGTTGACCCCACACTTTGTGTATTTGGGGGCAACACCCTCTTGGTCCTCAGAGTTTAACTCTAGACTACTTCAGATTGTCTCTTCCCACCTTGTTTATAAACACTGCATGTCATGCTTATGGAACCCATTTCCCTGTTTCAACTTCTATGCATTTCTATATAGAACATAGGAACAGGAATAGACCATTTACTTCCTTGATCCAGTTCCGCCATTCAATGAGATCATAGCTGATCTGTGACCTAACTTCATAGACTTGTCTTTGCCCCGTATCCTGTAATACATCTGGATAACAAAAAATGTATCGATCCCAAATTTAAAATTAACAACTGCCTCAGCTCCAATTGCTGTTTGCAGAATGAGTTCCAAACTTCTACCACGCTTTGCATATTGAAGTGTTTGCTAATTGCACTCCTGAAAGGTCTGGCTCTAATTTTTAGGCCATGTTCCTTAGCTCTCTTCAACCAACAGAAATGGTTTTTCGCTTTCTACCCTATTAGTTCCCCCTAATATCTTGAAAACCTCCATCAAATCACCCCTTAAACTTTCTAAATTCCATGGAATACAACCCTACTTTGTGTAATCTCTCTTCATAATTTAACCCTTGGAGTCCAGGTATCATTCTGGCAAATCTTTGCTGCACCCTCCAAGGCCAATATATCCTTTCTAAGATGTGGTACCCAGAACTGCTCACAGTACTCCAGGTTTGGTCTAACCAGGGCTTTGTAGAACTGAAGCATAGTCTGATAGGCTCTCCAGGAGAAATGCAGCATCAGGGGCTTCTGCTATCACACTCTGGTTTTGCAGGGTTTTTTAAAAGATAGGAGGAAAGAGGAGCTGCCACACTGGACTTCTCAGGGTCTGTTAGAGAGGTGCAGGAAAGGTGAGCTGGGGTTTCTTTCTTGGCAGGTTGATGTTAAACTGCTTTTCAAATACTGTCCACACCCTAACTGAACCCGAACAATATCTCAGAAGTGAAACCCCAAACAGCAGATCAGAACCTCCTGATCCTCATAAATCTTGACATGTCATTTCTCTGTAAACATCTTCCCCAGGTCACCAAGGTTTCTGTTGTTTATTTATTGTAAGGCATGTGACATCCAGTAAAGGTTGCTTTCAAACACAACATCTCAGTGTCCTTTCAGCGAACTGTCAACAACAAAACAAAGTCCAGCATCTATGAAATCTTCAGCCTTCCAAAATTGAATCCATTTCTATCATTTAAATGAGTCCTCAAAAAATCTAACAAAAAAACAAAAACTTTGCTATTTTTAAATCGTTACTCTTATTTGTTGATGCTGTTAAATAATGTGGTCATTTGAAACTTCTGGAAAGACTGAAAATTTTTAACTATTAACTTCAACATGTTTACATTTACTACTGAATAAATAAAACTAACATGACTTTACGATTGATAAACTATCTTAATTTTTTTCTTAAACTGTTGCGCTGAATAGACATTCCATTGTTTGACTTTTAACCTTACCTGCCAGTCCTTTTGTGCGATGTCCTGAAGGAGGAGGAGACTGGGCAGAGTTTGGGGGGGGGGGACGGGGGGACCATAAAATTACACCTGACAGGTTCATTGTGACATGGATTATTAGCATAAATGGGTGCAGCACGATTAATTCATATTTATGGCACAAATACAGCAATTACTTGGCATGTAATAAATGGCGTAGTCCCAGATTTATTGTTGTTTGTGAGACTAACGAAGTGGCACATTTTGTAGCAGATTGGAACACATGGTGTACCTTTGCTTTGTCACAAATAGCTGTTTGATGAACTAATAATGGCGTCATTACCTTTCCAGCAATTTCTGGGCTATTTGTTTGCTGACTGGCACAAGAGGTGCTATTTGTCTATTCCTAGGGAGACTGCTGGAGTGCAAGTGCTTTTTATATTGCACACCTTAACAAGCCACCTGAGAAAGTCCAGTGGCCAGCAACAAATGTTGTGCACTGTTTTTCCTCTCGGATGCAAAACGTATTGTGTATGGTGCTAATCCTAGGTAATGTGCTCTGTAGTGTTAATAGGGCAGGTTCCACAGCAACAGGAGCTAAGAATACCTCTGCTTTGATCACCTGGGTGTCTGATAGGCATGGAAACCTATCAGTATGCTTAAAAATTCATAAATCAAGCTATTGAGAAACAGGTATAATTTGCCAAATATGGAGTACACACTCCCTCCCTAGGGCGGTACCCTGTTTACTGAAGAGCAGGCTGACAATATCCAAGGCTTAAAGATGCCACCCTTCCATGCACATGCACGGGTACTGATGGAACTTACTAACCTAAAAATTGTACAACTTACAGCGAAAAGCATTACTCATCAAATATTATTCCAAGAAGCAGTATGCCAGTAATTTGAGACATGACATGTAGTAAGTGTAGCATGTTTGGGTGGGCATGTGACGATGGACCCAAGGTTTCTAAAAATTTCCTCGCCTCACAGAATCATTGAAATTTACAGCGCAAGGGAGGCCAATCGGCCCATCGTGTCCTCACTGCCGACAAGACGTCATCAAGCCTAATCCCACTTTCCAGCTCTTGGTCTGTAGTTTTGCAGGTTACAGCACTTCAGGTGCACATTCAAATATTTTTAAAATGTTTTTAGAGTTCTGCCTTTCAGGCAGTGCGTTCCAGACCCTCAGCTCCCTCTGGGTGAAAACATTTGCTCTCGAATCCCCTCTAAACCTCCAGTCCTCTGGCACCACGCATGTAGCCAGAGAGGGTTTGAAAATAACGGTCAGAACCTCCGCTGTTTCTTCTCTTGCTTTGCTTAACAGCCGAGGATACATTTCCTCTGGGTTCTGGGGATTTATCCACTTTCAAAGATGTTAAACCCCTGAATACTTAATCTCTCACTGCCCTTTTTTCAGACATGTCTCAGTCTTTTTTCTTTTGGGCCTCCTTATCTCGAGAGACAATGGATACGCGCCTGGAGGTGGTCAGTGGTTTGTGAAGCAGCGCCTGGAGTGGCTATAAAGGCCAATTCTGGAGTGACAGGCTCTTCCACAGGTGCTGCAGAGAAATTTGTTTGTTGGGGCTGTTGCACAGTTGGCTCTCCCCTTGCGCCTCTGTCTTTTTTCCTGCCAACTACTAAGTCTCTTCGACTCGCCACAATTTAGCCCTGTCTTTATGGCTGCCCGCCAGCTCTGGCGAATGCTGGCAACTGACTCCCACGACTTGTGATCAATGTCACACGATTTCATGTCACGTTTGCAGACGTCTTTATAACGGAGACATGGACGGCCGGTGGGTCTGATACCAGTGGCGAGCTCGCTGTACAATGTGTCTTTGGGGATCCTGCCATCTTCCATGCGGCTCACATGGCCAAGCCATCTCAAGCGCCGCTGACTCAGTAGTGTGTATAAGCTGGGGGTGTTGGCCGCTTCAAGGACTTCTGTGTTGGAGATATAGTCCTGCCACCTGATGCCAAGTATTCTCCGAAGGCAGCGAAGATGGAATGAATTGAGACGTCGCTCTTGGCTGGCATACGTTGTCCAGGCCTCGCTGCCGTAGAGCAAGGTACTGAGGACACAGGCCTGATACACTCGGACTTTTGTGTTCCGTGTCAGTGCGCCATTTTCCCACACTCTCTTGGCCAGTCTGGACATAGCAGTGGAAGCCTTACCCATGCGCTTGTTGATTTCTGCATCTAGAGACAGGTTACTGGTGATAGTTGAGCCTAGGTAGGTGAACTCTTGAACCACTTCCAGAGCGTGGTCGCCAATATTGATGGATGGAGCATTTCTGACATCCTGCCCCATGATGTTCGTTTTCTTGAGGCTGA
Source organism: Heterodontus francisci (assembly GCF_036365525.1). Lineage (NCBI taxonomy): Eukaryota > Metazoa > Chordata > Chondrichthyes > Heterodontiformes > Heterodontidae > Heterodontus > Heterodontus francisci. The sequence goes on along the minus strand of NC_090381.1, from coordinate 11,267,444 downwards.
TGGTTAGGCCAAATTCATTGCAGGCAGACGCAAACCTGTCGATGAGACTCTGCAGGCATTCTTCAGTGTGAGATGTTAAAGCAGCATCGTCAGCAAAGAGGAGTTCTCTGATGAGGACTTTCCGTACTTTGGACTTCGCTCTTAGACGGGCAAGGTTGAACAACCTGCCCCCTGGTCTTGTGTGGAGGAAAATTCCTTCTTCAGAGGATTTGAACGCATGTGAAAGCAGCAGGGAGAAGAAAATCCCAAAAAGTGTGGGTGCGAGAACACAGCCCTGTTTCACACCACTCAGGATAGGAAAGGGCTCTGATGAGGAGCCACCATGTTGAATTGTGCCTTTCATATTGTCATGGTCAGAGCCTCCGCTGTTTCTTCTCTTGCTTTGCTTAACAGCCGAGGATACATTTCCTCTGGGTTCTGGGGATTTATCCACTTTCAAAGATGTTAAACCCCTGAATACTTAATCTCTCACTGCCCTTTTTTCAGACATGTCTCAGTAGCAGCTATAATATCAGTGTCAATCTGTGCTCTCAGCTCATCTGCCTTATTCCCTTGACTTCTTGCAATGAAGTATATGCCATTTAGCACTGCCAAACTCCCTTGTTGTCTATATTCTAGCCTTTGTTTCCTCTGCTTTCTGATCATACTCACTAATTTTCTGTTTTCCATTTCCAACTATTCTTCTCTCCCTTCTAAATCTTTTCTCAGGTTCCCATCCTTCTGCAAGCTAGTTTAAGCCCTCCCCAACAGCTCTAGCAAAATCCCCTGCAAGGATATTGGTGCCAGCGCTGTTGAGTACAACCTTTCCAGCTTGGACTGGTTCCACCTCCCTAGAAGCGGTTCCAAAGCCTCAGGAATCTGAAGTCCTCCCACTTGCACCATCTCTCCAGCTATGTGTTGATCAGCTCTATTTTAGTTTAGAGGTACAGCACTGAAACAGGCCCTTCGGCCCACCGAGTCTGTGCCGACCATCAACCACCCATTTATACTAATCCTACACTAATTCCATATTCCTACCACATCCCCACCTGTCACTATATTTCTCTACCACCTACCTATACTAGGGGCAATTTATAATGGCCAATTAACCTATCAACCTGCAAGTCTTTGGCATGTGGGAGGAAACCGGAGCACCCGGAGGAAACCCACGCAGACACAGGGAGAACTTGCAAACTCCACACAGGCAGTACCCAGAATTGAACCCGGGTCGCTGGAGCTGTGAGGCTGCGGTGCTAACCACTATTTCTATTCCTATTACTTTTCCTATTTCTGTACTCACTAGCATGTGGTACCGGGAGTAATTCAGAGATTATTATCTTTGAGATCTTGCTTTTCAATCTCTCTCCTAGCTCCCTAAACTCTGCCATCAGGACCTCATCCCACTTTCTGTCTATGCCATTGGTGCCAATAAGGACCACGGCCTCTGGCTGTTCACCCTGCCCCCTCAGAATGTCCTGTAGCTGCTCAGTGATATCCTTGACCCCGGCACCAGGGAGGCAATATACCATCCTGGAGTCATGTCTGCAGCCGCAGATGCGCCTGTCTGTTCCCCTCACTATTGAATCCCCTATCCTATTGCTTTCCACTCTTCCTCCTTCCCCTGTGCAGCTGAACCACTGCCTGCACTCGCCAGCGGAACCACCACTCTCACCAGTATAATAAAAGCAAAATACATCAGATGCCTGAAATCTGAAATAAAAACAGAAAGTGCTGGAAATAGTAGGTCTGGCAGCATCTGCGGAGAAACAGAGTTAATGTTTCAGGTCTCTGACCTTGCATCAGAACACGACTGTTGATAGGTATGCAGCAATGGGGACACAGGGCTAAGTTGCACCATGTCAGCAAGACAGATTCGATGGTTCAGTTATTACTTTCCTATCCGTTATTTTCATAAATTCATAAGAGGATCATAGCTGAGGCTGAGCTTTGGTTTTTCCTTACTCTACATATTTGCAATTTTAACCGAAATTCACTGCATAATATTCAGGAGCATGAACAGATATTTTTCTCTCAAACAAAAACAAAAACAAAAAGTGCTGGAAATACTCAGCAGGTCTGGCAGCATCTGGGGAGAGAGAAGCAAAGTTAACGTTTCAGGTCTGTGACCTTTTATCAGAACTGGCAAAGGTTAGAAAAGAATTAGGTTTTAAGCAAGTGAAGGGGAGGGGGTGGGGGAGAGAACAAAAGGGGAAGGTGTTTGATAGGGCAGGAGAGATTAAATAACAAAGCTGTCCTGGGGCAAAGGCAAAGCGTGTGTTAATGTGATGAAAGACAAAGCATTAGTCCAGAGAGACTGTTAATAGTGGAATAATGAGCAGCTCTGACTAAATGAAAAGCAGGCACATGGTTAAAAAATAAAATATTAAAAAAAGACCAGTCATGCTCTGAAGTTATTGAACTCTGTTCAGTCCACAAGGCTGTAGAGTGCCTAATCAAAAGATCAGGTGTTGCTCCTCGAGCTTGCGTTGATGTTCACTGGAACACTCTAGCAGGCCAAAGACAGAGGTGTGAGCATGAGAGCAGGGGAGAGTGTTGAAATGGCAAGCAGCTGGAAGCTCGGGATCATGCTATCGGACTGAGTGGATGTGTTCAGCAAAGTGGTCACCCAATCTGCGTTTGGTCTCCCCAATGTAGAGGAGACCACATTGTGAGCAGCGAATGCAGTATACTAAATTGAAAGAAGTACATGCTTCACCTGAAAGGAGTGTTTGAGGCCTTGGACAGTAAGGAGAGAGGAGGTGAAAGGGCAGGTATTACACCTTTAGTGATTGCATGGGAAAGGGACGAGGTGTCGGGGTAATGGAGAAGTGGATCAGGATGTCGTGGAGGGAACGATCCCTTCGGAATGCTGACAGGGGAGGGGAGGGGAAGATGTGACGGGGAAGGGAAGATGTGACGGGTGGTGGCATCGTGCTGGGCGTGGCGGAAAGGCGGAGGATGATCCTCTGGATGTGGAGGCTGGTGGGGTGGAAAGTGAGTACAAGGGGAACCCTGTTGCGGTTTTGGGAGGGAAGGGAGAGGTGAGGGTAGAGGTGCGGGAAATGGGCTGCACACAATTGGAGGCCCTGTCAACCACAGTGGGGAGGGGAAATCCTTGGTTTAGGGAAAAGGAAGACAGATCAGAAGCGCTGTTGTGGAAGGTTGCATCATCAGAGCAGATGTGTCGGAGACTGGGAAACTGGGAGAATGGGTTTATAATGAATATTAGTGGACAGCCGATCCCCAGAGATGGAGACAGAGAAGTTGAGGAGGGAAGAGAAATGTTGGAGATGGACCATGTAAAGGTGAGAGAAGGGTGGAAATTGGAAGCAAAGTTGATAAAGTTTTCCAGTTCGGGGCAGCAGCAGGAAACAGCACCGATACAGTCATCAATGTACTGGAAAAAAGAGTTGGGGAAGGGGGCCTGAGTAGGGCTGGAACAAGGAATGTTCGACATATCCCACAAAAAGACAGGCAGAACTAGGAGCCATGTGGGTACCCATAGCAACACCTTTTACTTGAAGGAAGTGAGTGGAGTTGAAGTGAGTGGAGTTGAAGGAGTTGTTTAATGTGAGACCAAATTCAGCCAGGCGGAGGAGGGTGGTGGTGATGGGGACTGGTTGGTCCTCTGTTCAAGGAAGAAGTGGAGAGCCCTCAAACCGTCCTGGCATGGGATGGCAATGTAGAGAGATTGGACGTCCATAGTGAAGAGCAGGCAGTTTGGGCCAGGAAACTGGAAATTGTCAAAATGCGCAGGGTGTCAGAAGAGTCACGAATATAGGTTGGAAGAGACTGGACCAGTGGAGAAAAGATAGAGTCAAGATAGGGAAAAATAAGTTCAATGGGGCAGGAGCAGGCTGACACTATGGGTCTTCCAGGACAGTCCTGTCTGTGGATTTTAGGAAGGAGGTAGAAGCGGGCTGCCCGGGGTGGTGGGACTATGAGGTTGGAAGCTGTAGAGGGAAGATCTCCGGAGCAGATGAGGTCAGTGACAATCCTGTGGACATTTTTCTCCCAAACTAGCTTACTGTAGGGTCAGAAATACTTCACGGCATAGGAATATGGGACCTTCCATTCTATATGGGTGAATATCATACTGGACAGTGAATTTACCTTCCAAGCCAGGGAATGTGCTCTCTGGAAATTATGTTAACCATGAAGTTATCTCCACTATTACTGGGAAATTTAAGTGTGTTTACATTTGAATACTGGTTTAGTATGTATCCTAACGGAGTTGCTTACCACATCACTTGCACTGGAAAATTCATTGTTGACAAGACTTTCAAGTGCCATCCACCGAACAGGTCTATTCTCATTGTCCCCCAAGCAGTGGTAGTCCATAGGGAAGAGATCCCTGGAGAGAGCATTGTCTGTAATCTTCACTTGAAGGCCATCATCAATTCTAGGATGAATGCAGAATTGTAATAGGGAAGTGAATTATTAACTGGAACATATAAATACACAAAGATGTAAATTACTAAGTCAGAATAAGTAAAATATGGTACATCATCAGTTTCTCAAAGCGAACACAAAGGAAATAAATCAGAAAATCTATTCAGTGAGTGTATGTGCACGGGTCAAGTCCAGGGGTAAGTGAACATTCTAATGCTGGCACACACTTCATTGCACTTAAACAAACCATCATCTGAAATGCAGATATTTTGAACAAACTGTACAAAACACAGATTTTCATTTCTACAGTATTAGAACATTGTGGTTACTGCAGACCAATAGCTTATGCCAGCTACTTTTCCAAATATCTACTTTATAGTTTGTCACTGTCAAGACTACAAAAAAAAGTGTTAACCTCATTTGAAACATGGATTTTTGTGGGCTCCCTTCAACATAAGGGTGGAAAGAAGAAAACACATTTCATTGCATTTTTTTATTCATTCAACGAATGTGGGCATTGCTGGCTAGGCCATCATTTATTGTCCATCCCTAATTGCCTTTGAGAAGATGGTGGTGAGCTGCCTTCTTGAACTGCTGCAGTCCATGTGAGGTAGGTACACCCACAGTGCTGTTAGGAAGTGAGTTCCAGGTTTTTGACCCAGTGACAGTGAAGGAACGGTAATATAGTTCCAAGTCATGATGGTGTGTGACTTGGACGGGGACTTGCAGGGGCTGGTGTTCCCATGCATTTGCTGCCCTTGTCCTTCGAGGTGGTAGAGGACGCGGGTTTGGAAGGTGCTGTCGAAGGAGCCTTGGTGCATTGTTGCAGTGCATCTTGTAGATGGTACACACTGCTGCCACTGTGCTGGAGTTGGTGCTGGAGGGAGTGAATATTTGTGAATGGGGTGCCAATCAAGCGGGCTGCTTTGTTCTGGATGGTGTCGAGCTTCTTGAGTGTTGTTGAAGCTGCACCCATCCAGGCAAGTGGAGAATATTTCATCACACTCCTGACTTGTGCCTTTTAAATGGTGGACAGGCTTTGGGGAGTCAGGAGAAGAGTTACTCGCCGCAGGATTCCTAGCCTCTGACCTGTTCTTGTAACCATGGTATTTATATGGCGGTGCCAGTTCAGTTTCTGGTCAATAGTAACCCCCAGGATGTTGATAGTGGGGGATTCAGAGATGGTAATGCCATTGAATGTCAAGGGGAGATGATTAGATTCTCTCTTGTTGGAGCCTGGCACTTGTATGGCACCAATGTTACTTGCCAGTTATCATCCCAATCCTGGATATTATCCAGGTCTTTCTGCATTTCTACACAGACTGCTTCAGTATCTGAGAAGCCACGAATGGTGCTGAACATTGTACAATCATCAGCGACCATCCCCACTTCTGACCTTATGATTGAAGGAAGGTCATTGATAAAGCAGCTGAAGATGGTTGGGCTGAGGACACTACTCTGAGGAAGTCCTGCAGTGATGTCCTGGAGCTCAGATGATTGACCTCCAACACCAACAAACATCTTCCTTTGTGCTACGAATGACTCCAACCAGCAGAGAGTTTTCTCTCTGATTGCAATTGACTCCAGTTTTGCTAGGGCTCCTTGATGCCATACTTGGGACAAATGCTGCCTTGATGTCAAGGGCAGTCAACTCGAGTTCAGCTATTTTGTACACGTTTTGAACCAAGGCTGTAATGAGGTCAGGAGCAGAGTGGCCCTGGCGGAAACCAAACTGAGCGTCACTGAGCATGTTATTGCTAAGCAAGTCCCACTTGATAGCACTGTCGATGACACCTTCCATCACTTTATTGATGATTGAGAATAGACTGATGGGGCGGTAACTGGCCGGGCTGGACTTGTCCTGCTTTTTGTGTACAGGACATACCTGGGAAATTTTCCACATTGCCAGGTAAATGCCAGTGTTGTAGCTGTTCTGGAACAGCTTGGCTAGGGGCACAGCAAGTTCTGGGGCACAGGTCGTCAGTACTATTGCTGGAATACTGTCAGGGCCCATAGCCTTTGCAATATCCAGTGCCTTCAGTCGTTTCTTGATGACATGCAGAATGAATCGAATTGGCTGAAGTCTGGCATCTGTGATGCTGGAGACTTCAGGAGGAGGCTGAGACGGATCATCAACTCGGCATTTCTGGCTGAAGATTGTTGCAAATGCTTCAGCCTTGTCTTTTGCACTGATGTGCTGGGCTCCCCCATCATTGAGGATGGGGATATTTGTGGAGCAACCTCCTCCAGTTAGTTGTTTAATTGTTCACCACCATTCACGGCTGGATGTGGCAGGACTGCAGAGCTCAGATCTGACCCGTTAGTTATGGGATCGCTTAGCTCCGTCTATTGCATGCTGCTTACGCAGTCTGGCATGCAAGTAATCCTGGGTTGTAGCTTCACCAGGTTGACACCTCATTTTAAGGTATGCCTGGTGCTGCTACTGGCATGCCCTCTTGCACTCTTCATTGAACCAGGGTTGGTCTCCCAGCTTGACAGTAACGGTACACTGGAGGATGAGGTTACAGATTGTGGTTGAGTACAATTCTGCTGTTGCTGCTGATGGCCTACCGTGACTCATAGATGCCCATTTAGCACGGTGATAGTGCCATGCAACACGATGGAGGGTATCCCCAATGTGAAGACGGGACTTCGTCTCCACAAAGACTGTGCGGGTATCACTCCGGCCAATACTGTCATGGACAGATGCATCTGCGGCAGGCATATTGGTGAGGACAAGGTCAAGTATGTTTTTCCCTCACCACCTGCCGCGTACCCAGTCTAGCAGCCTTGTCCTTTAGGACTCAGCCTGCTCGGTCAGTAGCGGTGCTACCGAGCCACTTTCGGTAATGGACATTGAAATTCCCCACCAGAGTACATTTTGCGCCCTTGCCACCCTCAGTGCTTTCTCCAAGTGATGTTTAACAGCTGAGGGAGGGCAGTAGGTTTCCTTGCCCATGTCTGACCTGATACCATGAGACTTCATGAGATCTGGAGTCGATGTTCAGGAGTCGCAGGGCAACTCCCTCCCTACTGTATACCACCGAGCCGCGACCTCTGCTGGGTCCGTCCTGCCGTTGGGACAGGACATACCCGGGGATGGTGATGTCGGTGTCTGGGACATTGTCTGTAAGGTATGATTCCGTGAATATGACTATGTCAGGCTGTTGCCTGACTAGACTGCGGGACAGCTCTCCCAACTTTGGCACAAGCCCCCAGATGTTAGTAAGGAGAACTTTGCAGGGTGGACAGGGCTGGGTTTGCCGTTGTCTTTTCCGGTGCCTCGGTCAAAACCGGCTGGTCTGTCCGCTTTCATTCTTTATTGACTTCGTAGTAGTTAGATACAACTGAGTGGCTTGCTAGGCCATTTCAGAGGGCATGTAAGAGTCAACCACATTGCTGTGTGTCTGGAGTCACATGTAGGCCAGACCAGGTAAGGACGGCAGATTTCCTTCCCTAAAGTACATCAGTAAATCAGATGGGTTTTTACAACAATTAACAATGGTTTGATGGCCATCATTAGACTAGCTTTTCAATTCCAGATTTATTAATTGACTTCAAATTCCACCTTCTGTTGTGGTGGGTTTTGAACCCATGTCCCCAGAGCAATACTCTGGGTCTCTGGGTTACTAGTCCAGTGACAATACCACTACGCCACCACCTTCCCCTCCCCATACACGAACTTATATTTAGATAGCACCTTTAATCACAGAATCACAGAATAATACAGTGCAGAAGAGGCCCATCGAGTCTGCACCGATACATTAAAACACCTGACCTGTCCACCTAATCCCATTTGCCAGCACCTGGCCCACAGCATTGAATGTTATGACGTGCCAAGTGCTCATCCAGGTACTTTTTAAAGGATGTCAGGCAACCTGCCTCTACCACCCTCCCAGGCAGGGCATTCCAGACCATCACTACCCTCTGGGTAAAAAAGTTCTTCCTCACGTCCCCCTTAATCCTCCTGCCCCTCACCTTAAACTTGTGACCCCTCGTAACTGACCCTTCAACTAAGGGGAACAGCTGCTCTCTATCCACCTTGTCCATGCCCCTCATAATATTGTACACCTCGATCAGGTCACCCCTCAGTCTTCTCTGCTCCAGTGAAAACAACCCAAGCCTATCCAACCTCTCTTCATAGCTTAAATGTTCCATCCCAGGCAACATTCTGGTGAATCACCTCTGCACCCCCTCCAATGCAATCACATCCTTCCTATATTAAAATAAAAGCAAAATACTGCGGATGCTGGAAATCTGAAATAAAAACAAGAAATGCTGGAATCACTCAGCAGGTCTGGCAGCATCTGCGGAAAGAAAAGCAGAGTTAACGTTTCGGGTCAGTGACCCTTCTTCGGAACATCCTTCCTATAATGTGGCGACCAGAATTGCACACAGTACTCCAGCTGTGGCCTTACCAAAGTTCAACTCCAACGTGACCTGCCTGCTTTTGTAATCTATGCCTTGATTGATAAAGGCAAGTGTCCCATATGCCTTTTTCACCACCCTATTAACCTGCCCTTCTGCCTACAGAGATCTATGGACAAACATGCCAAGGTCACTTTGTTCCTTGCAACTTCCCAGTGTCAGGCCATTCATTGAATACTTCCGTGTCACATTACTCCTTCCAAAGTGTATCACCTCACACTTTTCAGCGTTAATTCCATCTGCCACTTTTTTGCCCATTTGACCATCCTGTCTATATCTTCCTGTAACCTAAGACACTCCACCTGTTAACCACTCAGCCAATCTTTCTGTCATCCGCGGACTTACTGATCCTACCCCCCACATAGTCATCTTTGTCGTTTATATAAATGACAAACAATAGGGGACCCAGCACAGATCCCTGTGGTAGGCCACTGGACACTGGCTTCCAGTCACTAAAACAGCCCTGTCATCACTCTCTGTCTCCTACAGCTAAGCCAATTTTGAATTCACCTTATCAAGTTACCTTGTATCCCATGTGCATTTGCTTTCTTGATAAGTCTCCCATGTGGGACCTTGTCAAAGGCTTTGCTGAAATCCATGTAAACTACATCAACTGCACTACCCTCATCTACACACCTGGTCACATGTTCAAAAAATTCAATCAAATTTGTTAGGCATGACCTCCCTCTGACAAAGCCATGCTGACTATTCCTAATCAAATTTTGCCTCTCCAAGTGCAGATAGATTCTCTCCTTCAGAATTTTCTCCAATAGTTTCCCTACTACTGGCGTGAGACTCACTGGTCTGTCGTTCCCTGGCTTATCTCTACAACCTTTCTTAAATAGTGGGACCACATTAGCTGTCCTCCAGTCCTCTGTCACCTCCCCCGTGGCCCCAGAGAGGAATTAAAAATTATGGTCAGAGCCCCTGCAATCTGCACCCTCGCCTCCCACAGCATCCTGGGACACAAATCGTCCAGACCTGGAGATTTGTCCACTTTTAAGCCTTCCAAAACCTCCAATACCTTGTCACTCCCTATGACAATTTGCTCAAGAACCTCACAGTCTCTCTCCCTGAATTCCATATCTACATCCTCATTCTCTTGGGTGAAGACAGATGTGAAGTATTCATTCAACACCCTAACAATGTCCTCTGGCTCCACCCACAAATTTCCCCCTTGGTCCCTAATGAGTCCTACTCTTTCCCTGGTCATCCTCTTCCCATTGATTATACTTATAGAATATCTTGCGATTTTCCCTACTTTTCCCAGCCAGAGCTTTCTCATATCCCCTCTTTGCTCTCCTAATTGCTTTCTTAAGCTCCATCCTACACTTTCTGTACTCCACTAATGCTTCTATTGATTTGCTCTCCTTGTTTTTGCTAAAAGCCTCTCTTTTCCTTCTCATCATACCCTGAATGTTTCTGGTCATCCATGGTTCTCTGGGCTTGTTGCTCCTACCTATTACCCTTGAGGGAACATGTTGGGCCTGTACCCACCCCATTTCCTTTTTGAATGCCCCCCACTGCTCTTCTGTTGATAATGTAATGAAATGTCCCAAAGCGCTTCACAGGAACATTATAAAACAAGACACCGTGGCACATAAGAACATATTAAGTTATTATTAGGATATTAGAAGCTTGGTTAAAGAGGTAGAGTTTAAGGAGTGTCTTGAAGGAGGAAAACAAGATGGAGAGGTGTAGGGAAGGAAGTCCAGAGCTTAGGGCCTAGGCAACGGAAGGTGTGGCCATCAATGGTGCAGTGATTAAAATTGGGGATAATCAAGAGGCCAGAATTAGATGAGCGCAGATATCTCGGTGGGGCTGGAGGAGATTACAGAGATTGGGGGTGGGGGAGGGGAGGGCTGTGGGCGAGGTCAAGGAGGGATTTGAAAACAAGGAAGAGAGTTGTAAAATCAAGACGTTGCTTGACCAGGAGCCCCCAATGTAGGTCAGCGAGCACAGGATCCAGTATTGGGTGTTGGAAAAGCAGTCAATAATTTTGCAACAGTGGAGGAGCTGAGAAAGAGGTGCTGGTGAACTAGAGCTGGGTGTCGTCGGTGTACATGTAAAAACTAATGCTGTGCTTTTGGTTGATGTTGCTGAGGAGCAGCATGTAGAAGAAGGCAGGGGCCAAAGATAGATTCCTGGGGGACACCAGAGGTAATGGTGCAGGAGCAGGAAGAGAAGCCACTGCAAGTGATTCTCTGGCTATGATTAGATAGATAAGAACAGATCCAGGTGAAAACAGTCCCACCCAGCTAGACGACAGTAGAGAGGCATTGGAGGAGGATGGTGTAGTCAACCATATCAGGGGCTGCCGACAGGCTAAAAAGGATGAGGAGGGAAAGTTTACTGTTGTAACAATCACATGGGATGCTATTTGTGACTTAGAATTGTCAAGACCGAGGTGGGGAAAGTGCACCGTTTATTCTAATTCCACTTCTCCACGGGTCACAACATATATTTAAATTTTTCCAACTTAGCGATACAGTCAATCATTTACTATTTTTATCCCAGAATAAAACACACTAACCAGGTTTTTTTAATAAACAAATAAATTAGTTTATTATAAAACAAGTCTTAACCAGTAATGAAGTAAAGCATAAACACACAGATTGAAATATTAAAGTTTCCTTTTTACCTTAGCCCCTCACACTCTCTCACTCGCACGCACACACCCCGGTTAACTGGAAAAATAAAGGGATTTTTGTTTTTAAGAATAAAAACAAGAAATGCTGGAAATACTCAGCAGGTCTGGCAGCATCTGTGGAGAGAGAAGCAGAGTTAACATTTCAGGTCAGTGACCCTTCATCAGAACTGACAAATATTAGAAATGTAAAAGGTTTTAAGCAAGTAAAGCTAATGCTAACTCTTTCACCACGTCATTAACATACTGTTTACCTTTGTTCCATTACCCTCTGGTCAGTTATTCTCTGCGACCTAGTCCTATCAACACCTTCGCTTTTGTTATCTCTTGCCCCACCCCCCACTTTACTTGCAGAAAACCTTTTACATTTATAATATTTGTCAGTTCTGATGAAGGGTCACTGACTTGAAACGTTAACTCTTCTTCTCTCTCAACAGATGCTGTCAGACCTGCTGAGTATTTCCAGCATTTCTGGTTTGTATTTCAGATTTCCAGCATTTGCAATATTTTGCTTTTATTTGTTTTTAAGACCTCTATTACAGACAAAAAAACACTTGGGTTGAATACTTGCGCATTCTTGAAGAAACAGCAGATGAGATATGTTGTGTTCCAAAACTGGTACACAGTCTGGCCTCCGAGTACATGTAGACAGATCACTGGGATCTTTTAGATCTTTTCAGGCGGTGTTGAGAATTAACTTAACAGGCTTTTCTTCAAAGACAGGAGACAAGATGAGTTGACACAGTGGACTTCTCAGGGTCTTTTAAAGAGGTGCTGGAAAGCTGAGCTGGGTTCTGGTCTTCTCTCCCGTGGGAATTCTCTTCTCTCCTTGGAAGTTGCCTTCTCTCCTAGGAAGATCTCTCCCTTTTTATATAGTTCAACCCCAACTCAAACGCGAAACTGACAAAAGGAGGTCAACCTTTTGACCTCCATCAATCTTGACCTGTCACTTCTGCGGAAACAATTTCTTCAGGTGTCCAAAGTTTTCTGTTGTTTATTGAGCTGCAAGTCAGGTGGTTTCCCTGAAAGTCTCGTTTTCCTCAAGACCTCTCAGTGCCCCCTTTAAAAAATTCTTCCTGGGACTGTTTTTCAAATTCATACTGTCATAGAGAGATACAGCACCGAAACAGGCCCTTAGGCCCACTGAGTCCGTGCTGACCATCAACCACCCATTTATACTAATCCTATATTAATCCCATATTCCTACCACATACCCACCTTCCCTCAATTCCCTTAGCTATACTAGAAGCAATTTACAATGGCCAATTTGCCTATCAACCTGCAAGTCTTTGGCATGTGGGAGGAAACCAGAGCACCCGGAGGAAACCCATGCGGTCACAGGGAGAACAGGGAGTCGGGTGCTCTGGTTTCCTCCCACAGCCAGACTTGCAGGTTGATAGGTAAATTGGCCATTGTAAATTGCCCCTAGTATAGGTAAGGGAATTGAGGGAAGGTGGGTATGTGGTAGGAATATGGGATTAATATAGGATTAGTATAAATGGGTGGTTGATGGTCGGCACAGACTTGGTGGGCCGAAGGGCCTGTTTTAGAGCTGTATCTCTAAATAAATAAATAAAAGGGAAACATCCTTTCCACATCCACCCTGTCAAGACCCCTCAGGATCTTATATGTTCCAATCAAGTCGCCTCTTACTCTTCTAAATTCCAACGGATACAAGCCTAGCCTGTCCAATCTTTCCTCGTAAGACAGCCCACCCATTCCAGGTAATAGTGTAGTAAACCTTCTCTGTACTGCCTCCAACACATTTACATCCTTCCTTAAATAAGGAGACCAGTACTGTACACAGTACTCCAGATGTAGTCTCAGCATTGCCCTGCATAGCTGAAGCATAACCTCTCTCCTTTTGTATTCAATTCCCCTCATGATAAACGATAACAGTCTGTATCTCTAAACTAAACTAAACTAATTACATGCTGTATACTAACCTTTTACGATTCATGCACTAGGACACCCAGATCCCTGTGCATCACAGAGCTCTGTAATCTCTCACCATTTAGATAATATGCTTCTTTTTTATTCTTCCTGTCAAAGTGGACAATTTCCCACTTTCCCACATTATACTCCATTTGCCAGGTCTTTTCCCACTCGCTTAACTTATCTATATCCCTCTGAAGTCCCCTTATGTCCTCTTCACAAGTTACTTTCCTACCTATCTTTGTGTCATCAGCAAATTTATCAACCACACCTTTGGTCCCTTCATCTAAGTCATTTACATAAATTGTAAAAAGTTGAGACCCCAGCACAGATCCCTGTGGCACACCACTCGTTATATCCTGCCAACCAGAAAATGACCCATTTATGCCTACTCTGTTTCCTGTTAGCTAACCAATCTTCTATCCATGCCAATATGTTACCCCCAACACCATGAGTTTTTATTTTCTGCAACAACCTTTGATGTGGCACCGTATCAAATGCCTTCTGGAAATTTAAGTACAATACATCCACTGGTTCCCCTTTACCAACAGCATATGTAACTCCCTCAAAGAACTCCAATAAATTTGTTAAACATGATTTCCCTTTCACAAAACCATGTTGACTCTGCCTGATTACCTTGAATTTTTCTAAATGCCCTGCTCGAACTTCTTTAATAATAGCTTCTAACATTTTCCCTAAGACAGACGGCCTGTGGATTTCTGCTTTCTGTCTCCTTCCCTTTTTGAATAAGGGAGTTACATTCGCTATTTTCCAATCTAACGGAACCTTCCCCGAATCTAGGGAATTTTGGAAAATTAAAACGAACGCATCAACTCTCTCACTAGCCACTTCTTTTAACACCCTAGTATGAAGTCCATCAGGACCCAGGGACTTGTCAGCCCGCAGCTCCAACAATTTGTTCAGTACCACTTCCCTGGTGATTATAATTTTCTTGAGTTCCTCCCTCCCTTCCATTTCCTGACTTACAGCTAATACTGGGATGTTACTTGTATCCTCAATAGTGAAGACCGATGCAAAATATCTGTTCAATTCATCTGCCATCTCCTTATTAGCCATTATTAATTCCCCAGACTCACTTTCTACAGGACCAACGCTCACTTTGTTAATTCTTTTCGTTTTTAAATATCTATAGAAACACTTACTATCTGTCTTTATATTTCTAACACGCTTTCTCTCGTACTCTACTTTTACCTTGCTAATCAATCTTTTAGTCACTTTTTGCTATTTAATATATTCTGTCCAATCTTCTGACCTGCCTCCCACCTTTGCGCAATTATAGGCTTTTTCTTTAAGTTTAATACTATCTTTAACTGTTTTAGTTAACCACGGATGGCGGTTCCCACCTTTGGAATTTTTCTTTCTCGTTGCAATGTATCTATTCTGTATATTCTGAAATATCTATTGATCTCTTTCTTGAATATACTCAATTACTGAGCCTCCGCACCTCTGGGGTAGAGAATTCCAAAGATTCACCACTCTCTGAGTAAAGAAATTCCTCATCTCAGTCCTAAATGGCTTACCTCTTATTCTGAGACTGTGTCCCCTGGTTCCAGACCTCCCACAACCAGGGGAAACATCCTTCCTGCATCTATCATGTCAGGCTAATTATAACAATATTAGACAGGAACTGAAGAATTTAGATTTGGGCGGCTGTTTGAGGGTAAATCAACATCTGACATGTGGGAGTCTTTCAAACGTCAGTTGATTAGAATCCAGGACTGGCATGTTCCTGTGAGGAAGAAGGATAAGTTTGGCAAGTTTCGGCAACCTTGGATAACGAGGGATATTGTGAGCCTCGTCAAAAAGAAAAAGGAAGCATTCATAAGGGCTAGAAGGCTGGGACCAGACAAAGCCCTTGAGGAATATAAAGAAAGTAGGAAGGCTAAAAGGGGTCATGAAAAGTCATTAGCAAACAGGATTAAGGAGAATCCTGTTTTTATACGTATATAAAGAGCAAGAGGGTAACCAGGGAAAGGGTTGGCCCACTCAAGGACAGAGATGGGAATCTAAGCGTGGAGCCAGAAGAAATGGGCGAGGTACTAAATGAGTACTTTGCATCAGTATTCACCAAAGAGAAGGACTTGGTGGATGACGAGTCGAGAGAAGGGAGTGTAGATAGTCTGGGTCATGACGTTATCAAAAAGGAGGTGGTGTTGGGCGTCTTGCAAAGCATTAAGGTACATAAGTCCCCAGGGCCTGATGGGATCAACCCCAGAATACTGAGGGAGGCAAGGGAAGAAATTGCTGGGGCCTTGACAGAAATCTTTGTGTCGTCATTGGCGACAGGTGAGGTCCCAGAGGACTGGAGAATAGCCAATGTTGTTCCTTTGTTTAAGAAGGGTGGCAAGGATAATCCAGGAAATTATAGGCCGGTGAGCCTTACGTCAGTGGTAGGGAAATTATTAGAGAGGATTCTTCAGGACAGGATTTACTCCCATTTGGAAACAAATGAACTTATGTGAGAGGCAGCATGGTTTTGTGAAGGGAAGGTCGTGTCTCACTAATTTGATTGAGTTTTTTGAGGAAGTGACAAAGATGATTGATGAAGGAAGGGCAGTGGATGTTATCTATATGGACTTCAGTAAAGCTTTTGACAAGGTCCCTCATGGCAGACTGGTACAAAAGGTGAAGTCACATGGGATCAGATGTGAGCTGGCAAGATGGAAGATAGAACTGACTCAGTCATAGAAGACAAAAGGCAGCAGTGGAAGGGTGCTTCTTTGAATGGAGGGCTGTGACTAGTGGTGTTCCACAGGGATCACTGCTGGGACCTTTGCTGTTTGCATTATATACAAATGATTTGGAGGAAAATGTAGCTGGTCTGATTAGTAAGCTTGCGGACGACACAAAGGTTGGTGGAGTTGCGGATAGTGATGAGGATTGTAAGAGGATACAGCAGGATATAGATTGGTTGGAGACTTGGGAGGAGAAATGGCAGATGGAGTTTAATCTGAACAAATGTAAGATAATGCATTTTGGAAGATCTAATACAGTGGGAAGTATACAGTAAATGGCAGAACCCTTAGGAGTATTGACAGGCAGAGAGACCTGGGCATAC
Source organism: Heterodontus francisci (assembly GCF_036365525.1). Taxonomy (NCBI): domain Eukaryota; kingdom Metazoa; phylum Chordata; class Chondrichthyes; order Heterodontiformes; family Heterodontidae; genus Heterodontus; species Heterodontus francisci. The sequence goes on along the minus strand of NC_090381.1, from coordinate 11,250,984 downwards.
AGGTCCACAGGTCACTGAAGGTGGCAACGCAGGTGGATAAGGTAGTCAAGAAGGCATACGGCATACTTGCCTTCATCAGTCGGGGCATAGAGTATAAAAATTGGCAAGTCATGCTGCAGCTGTACAGAACCTTAGTTAGGCCACACTTAAAATATTGCGTGCAATTCTGGTCGCCACATTACCAGAAGGACGTGGAGGCTTTGGAGAGGGTACAGAAGAGGTTTACCAGGATGTTGCCTGGTCTGGATGGCATTAGCTATGAGGAGAGGTTGGATAAACTCGGATTGTTTTCACTGGAACGACGGAGGTGGAGGGGCGACATGATAGAGGTTTACAAAGTTATGAGCGGCATGGACAGAGTGGATAGTCAGAAGCTTTTTCCAAGGGTGAAAGAGTCAGTTACTAGGGGACATAGGTTTAAGGTGAGAGGGGCAAAGTTTAGAGGGGATGTGCGAGGCAAGTTCTTTACACAGAGGGTGGTGAGTGCCTGGGAGGCATTTGCTGCCGGGGAAGGTGGTGGAAGCAGGTACGATAGTGACGTTTAAGAGGCATCGTGACAAATACATGAATAGGATGGGAATAGAGAGATACGGTCCCCGGAAGTGCAGAAGGTTTTAGTTTAGACAGGCATCAAGATCGGCGCAGGCTTGGAGGGCCGAATGGCCTGTTCCTGTGCTGTACTGCTCTTTATTCAAGCCTGTAAGAATTTTGTATTCAATGAGATCATCTCTCATTCTTCTAAACTGTAAGAGAATATAGGCCCCGTCTCCTCAATCTCTCCTCATAGGACAATTCTGCCATCCCAGGGTTCAGTCTGGTGAACCTTTGTTGCACTCCCTCTATGGCAAGTATATCCTTCCTTAGGTAAGGAAAACAAAACTGTAAACAATACTCCAGGTGTGATCTCATCAAGGCTCTATACAATCGAAGACCTCATTACTCCTGTACTCAAAACCTCCTGCAATAAAAGCCAACATACCATTTACCTTCCTAAATGCTTGCTGCACCTGCATGTTATCTTTCAATGACTTGTGAACAAGGACACAAAGGTCCCTTCCTGATATCTGACCGTTTAAGAAATACTCTGCATTTCTGTTTTCATGTTAAACAGGCAGATATCTGGTCACCAAAATGAGGAAGCCGATGACAGTCTCTGATCCACAATTGTTTTATTGTCAATTCATAGTTCAGTCCAAACATCAGTTCCCACTCTTCCCTCTGGACTAACTCTCTGTCCAGAGGCAACTCCCCAATGGGACAAAAAACCAGCCCTTAAATGCAAAACTATAAATGAGCATCACCTGTTCTCTATTAACACTGAAATGAGTACGTTTAATTAAAGGGACCAACAATTTCAATATTGTCATTTCCCACCAAAGTGAATAACTTCACATTTTTTCACATTATATTCCATCTGCCATGTTCTTGCCCACTCACTTAGCCTGTCTAAATCCCAGTGAAGCCTCTTTGCATCCTCCTCACAACTCACCTAGCTTTGTGTCATCAGCAAACTTGGAAATATTATATTTGGTCGCCACATCCAAATCATTGATTTTGATTGTGAATAGCTGGGGCCCAAGCACTGATCCTTGTGGTACCCCATTAGTCACAGCCTGCCACCCGGAAAATGACCTGTTTATTCCTATTCTCTGTTTTCTGTCCATTAACCAATTCTCAATTCATGCCAGTATATTACCCCCAAGCCCATGTGCTCTAATTTTACTTACTAACCTGTGTGGGACGTTATCAAAGCCTTCTGAAAATCCAAATACACCACATCCACTGGTTCCCCCGTCTCTATTCTGCTAGTTATATCCTCAAAGAACTCCAACAGGTTTATCCAACAAGATTTCCCTTTCATAAATCCATGCTGACTCTGCCCAATCCTACCATTATTTTATCAGTATCCTTTATCATATCCTTTATAATAGATTCTAACATTTCCCTACTGATGTCAGACTAACAGGTCTGTAGTTCCCAGTTTTGTGTCTCCCTCCTTTCTTAAATAGTGGGGTTACATTTGCTACCTTCCAACCGGCAGGAACTATTCCATAATCTATAGAATTTTGGAAGACGACCACCAACGCATCCACAATCTCTCATTCAACACTCTGGGATGTAGACCATCGGGTCCAGGTGATTTAACAACTTTCAGTCCTATCTAGGGGATTTATCAACTTGAATGGCCACTGGAAGGAAATAAACTTGCAGGGCTACGGGGATCGTATGGGGGAGGTGGGGCTGACTGGATAGGTCCATGGAGAGCCTGCATAGACTCGATAAGCAGAACTGCCTACTTCTGTGCCGTAAATGACTCTATGATTCTATTTATTCTAGGTCGTTAAATTGGAAGGCCTGGAGGATTCCTAAAGCAAACTCCCTACCGTCCGGTTAGTTAATACTGAAATGCTAGGGAAATTGGAAAATGTACTCTCCTGTTTAAATGCAGAACAGCTAAGTGACCTAACAAGGCTGCTCACTGCGTTTAAAGGCATCTTCAGGGACAAACCAGGGTGCACAACCCTAACCCTACATGATGTAGATGTAGGAGAGACCCCTCCCATGAAATAAAATCCCTATCGCCTCGGTCCCAGGAAACTAACCCAAGTTCGGGAGGAAATTCAGTATATGCTGGAGCACAAGCTGACTGAGCCCAATCAGAGCAATTGGAGTACCCCAGTAGTGCTGGACCCAAACTCGATGGCTCAACAAGGCTCTGCATTGATTACAGAAAGATGAATGCAGTAACCACAGCTGTTTCCTACCCAAATCCCCGCCTGGAAGATAGAGTAGGAAACACCACCTACATAACCAAAATAGACTTGTTAAAAGAGTACCGGAAGGTTCCCTTAACCACCTGAGCTGAAGAGATCTCAGCTTTTGTCACCCCAGATGGCTTATTCCAGTATAATAAAAGCAAAATATTGCAGATGCTGGAAATCTGAAACAGAACCAAAAAGTGCTGGAAATACTCAGCAGGTCTGGCAGCATCTGTGGAGAGAGAAGCAAAGTTAAAGTTTCAGGTCTGTGACCTTTCATCAGAACTGGCAAAGGTTAGAAAATAATTAGGTTTTAAGTAAGTGAAGGGGAGGGGGTGGGGGAGAGAACAACGGGGAAGGTGTTTAATAGGGCAGGAGAGATTAAATAACAAAGCTGTCCTGGGATAAAGGCAAAGCGTGTGTTAATGCTTGTGGTGAAAGACAAAGCATTAGTCCAGAGAGACTGTTAATGGTGGAATAATGAACAACTCTAACTCCATGAAAAGCAGGTACATGGTTAAAAAATAAAATATTTTAAAAAGGCCAGTCTGCTCTGAAGTTATATAACTCAATGTTCAGTCCGCAAGGCTGTAGAGTGCCTAATCAGAAGATCAGGTGCTGCTCCTCTAGCTTGTGTTGATGATCACTGGAACACTGGAGCAGGCCAAAGACAGAAATGTTGGCATGAAAGCAGGGGGGAGTGTTGAAATGCCAAGCAATTGGAAGCACGGGGTCATGCTTTACAAAAGCACGTTCAGTCCAAAAGCATCTCTCCCCCACTCCCCCGCCCCCTTTACTTGCATAAAACCTAATTCTTTTCTAACCTTTGACAGTTCTGACGAAAGGTCATAGACCTGAAAAGTTATTGCTTCTCTCTCCCCAGATGCTGCCAGACCTGCTGAGTATTTCCAGCACTTTTTGTTTTTGCTTGTCTTATTCCAGTGCCGGGTGATGCCCTTTGGATTAAGAAATGCCCCAGCCACCTTCCAAAGGCTCATGAACCAGGTAAGGGCTAGCCTGCCCAACTGTGTAGTGTACCTGGATGATCTGTTTGTGTACAGTGACACCTGGGGGAACCACTTAGACCGGTTAGAAGCCCTCTTCTGAAGGTTACAGTTGGCTGACCTTGTGGTAAACCTTGCAAAGAGCGAGTTTGCTAATGCTCAAGTAGCCTACCCAGGGCATACTGTGGGTCAAAGGAGAATGTTGCCCAGAGAAGCAAAGGTACAGACGCTGATAGATTTTCCCTCCCCTGCGACCAAACGGGAAATAATGCGAGTTTTGGGAATGTGTGGGTTTTACCGCAAGTTTGATCCAAACTTCAGCACTATTGCAAAGGACTGTGAGGAGGGAGACAAAATGGCTGCATTTCCCCACAAGAACCAAGACCCAGGAAGGTTAAAGGAACTACTTGTTCTTTTCATTTTTAGCAAGAGAGAAATACTACTCACTGCTATGTTTGAATCACTGAGTGACTGTCATGTGACAAGCCCCTCCCTATCTGTGGTTTTAAGCTGGTGTTTTTCTCTGCAGCTGAGGAGAAGCAACTGGACTCTGAACATGAGCAAACCCTAAAATAAAAGCAAAATATTGCAGATGCTGGAAATCTGAAATAAAAACAAGAAATGCTGGAAATACTCAGCAGGTCTGGCAGCATCTGTGGAGAGAGAAGCAGAGTTAACGTTTCAGGTCAGTGACCCTTCTTTGGAACTGTTCCAAAGAAGGGTCACTGACCTGAAACGTTAACTCTGCTTCTCTCTCCACTGATGCTGCCACACCTGCTGAGTATTTCCAGCATTTCTTATATTTATGTGAGCAGACCCTAAGTGGCGGTCCCTCTCTCTCTATTCCAATTTGAAAACTTTCAAATCCTGCCTGTTGACTGACCACCTTTGCATACTCCAGCTACAATCAGAAACCCCATTGGATGAAATTATCCACATCACTATCTCCAAAAGACTTGACGAATCAGTGATCTGTCTCTTCAAACTAAAAGCCTCAGGACCACCTAATTCTGCTAGAAGCCAGCCGAATCACTAAACTTCACAGATCGTATTTTTTTTTTATTTTTATGGACTCGAACTCAACCAATCTATCTTTTCCCACTATGTAACCTATTTGTGTGTGTGTAAACCTCTAGTGTGTGTGCATGTGTGTGTGTGTGTGAGAGAGAGAGAGAGAGAGTGAAAGTTGGTGCATTGTTTATTACTTTGTTCGTTCAGTTTAGGTACAATAAAGTTAACCTCTTTCTTCGTTAACTCAAGAAAACCTGTCCAATTACTTACTTTCTAGGATCATAACAAGAAATAATCAAAAATTTACTGAATTGGCCAGTACATCCACTTCAATAAAGAATTAAACCTGTTGTGGTCAAACAAGGAGAGGGAAAAGAGGGAAGCCCTTCAACCCCTCAACACTTGACTGTAACAACTCTTAAGTATTTTAGCTTTGCCCTGTGCCTCTAAGTATATATTACCCTCTTTGTTTCTAATAGGCCCCAGTCCACCTCCTATTATCTGTTCACTGCTTACAAGCTGGTGGAAGATATTTGGGTTCCCTCGTGCACAGCTGTCAGGCTTGCAGCAGGCAGGGGAATAACTTTGTTGGTTGAGGCAGAAATTTTTTCGGGTCATGGGGATTTTGCGCTGAACCCAGCCAGGGCATTTTTTTGTTGTAGAACTGCTGCCTCCCTGGTCATTCTGCTGGCCCTCTTGTTCTCCTCGACAAGGCAGCGCAGGCCAGATCATGGTTGCTGCTTGCCTTTGCCTCTGGTGCCAGGCAGGCAGCTCCTGCCACCTGCAGGCACTTGGTGCCACTAACTGGGTGCCGAGGTTGCCTCCTGCCCAATTACCATTACCATTTGAAGATCCCATTGCGAGAGCGACACAGCTGAAGCACAACATGATCGGACAAAGTCAACACAGATTTACAGAAGGGAAATCTTGCTTGACAAATCTTCTAGAATTTTTTGAGGATGTAACTAGTAGAATAGATAAGGGAGAACCAGTGGATGTGGTGTATTTGGACTTTCAGAAGGCTTTCGATAAGGTCCCACATAAGAGATTAGCATGCAAAATTAAAGCCCATGGAATTGGGGATAAGGTACTAACATGGATAGAGAACTGGTTGGCAGACAGGAAACAAAGAGTAGGAATAAACAGATCTTTTTCCGAGTGGCAGGCAGTGACTAGTGGGGTACCGCAAGGATCAGTGCTAAGACCCCTGCTATTCACAATATATATTAATGATATAGATGAGGGAATTAAATGTAATATATCCTAGTTTGCAGATGACACAAAGCTGGGTGGGAGTGGGAGCTGTGAGGAGGATGCAGAGAAGCTCCAGTGTGATTTGAACAGGTTGAGTGAGTGGGCAAATACATGGTAGATGCAGTATAATGTAGATAAATGTGAGGTTATCCACTTTGGTGGCAAAAACAGAAAGGCAGATTATCTGAACGGCGATAGATTGGGAAAGGGGGAGGTGCAGCGAGACCTGGGTGTCCTTGTGCACCAGTTGCTGAAAGTAAACATGCAGGTGCAGCAGGCAGATAAGAAGGCAAATGGTATGTTGGCCTTCATAGCGAGAGGATTCAAATACAGGAGCAAGGATGTCAAGGCCTTGGTGAGACCACATCTGGAGTATTGTGTGCAGTTTTGGTCTCCTTATCTGAGGAAGGATGTTCTTGCTATGGAGGGAGTGCAGAGCAGGTTCACCAGACTGATTCCTGGGATGACAGAACTGACATATGAAGAGAGATTGAGTCGATTAGGCTTGTATTTGCTAGAGTTTAGAAAAATGCGAGGGGTCTCACAGAAACCTGCAAAACAGTAACAGGACTGGGTAGACTAGATGCAGGAAGGATATTCCCGATGGCGGGAGAGTCCAGGATGAGGGGTCACAATCTAAGAATAAGAGCTGAGCCATTTAGGACTGAGATGAGGAGGGATTTCTTCTCCTGGAGAGTGGAGAACCTGTGGAATTCTCTATTACAGAAAGCAGTTGAGGCCAAATCATTAAATATATTCAATTAAGAGTTAGATATAGTTCTTAGGGCTAAAGGAATCAAGGGATACAGGGAGAAAGCGGGAACAGGGTACTGAGTTTGGATGATTAGTCATGATCGTATTGAATGGCACAGCAGGGTTGAATGGCCTACTCCTGCTCCTATTTTCTATGTTTCTATGGGGTTGGGACATGGAAATCATCCGGGCGTTGGCTATCATTCTGGTGAATCTGCACTGCAATTCTCCACCTTTCTCCCCCAAGACCAATGTATCTTTCCAAAGGTGCAATGCCTAGAACAGTATTCCTGATTGGGTCTAACCAGAGCTTCATACAACGGTAGCATAATTTCCACCCTTTTTATTCAAGCTCACTTGAAATAAAGGCCAATATTCTACCATTATCCTTTCAAATTATTTTTGTACCTGTCCACTAGTTTTCAGTGATGTAGATGGTCCCCTAAATCTCACTGCTCTTCCACAGTTCCTAGCTTCTCACCATTTATAAAGTACTCTGATCTATCTTACATGCAAAGTGGGTGGCCTCACACTTCCTCCACATTAAACTCCGTCTGCCAGTTTTGCCCACTCACTTAATCCATTACTGACCCTCTGCAACCTCCTACTCCAAGCCACACTATTTACTATGCTACCTAACTTTGTGTCGGCAGCAAACTTGGATCTATGTTTCTATTCCTTCGTTTAAGTCATCTATAAAAATAGGAAAAAATTGTGGTCCAGTACATATCCCTGGGGGCCAAAACTAGTCACATTCTGCCAATGAGCATACAAAACCATTATCTCTACTCTGTCTCCTGCCTCCTAACCAATTCCCATACAGACAATAATGGATAGGATAAGATCCTCTGGTCCAACCAGCCTGTCCCACACAATTGTCACAATATATACACTCCCCAACACACCCAAAACCACATGATCTCTTGGGAGATGCAAAAACACAAATTAAAAATCCAGGTCAACTTGGGGCGAAAACAACTGGGAGATTCCTCTCTGACCCATCTATGTGATTGAAACCAGTCCAGAAGATCAATCAGGTCCTGAATTCCCTACCCTTCGCAAAATGTGATGTCTGCCCAAGCGAGAAACAGAACAGCTCTCGCTCGAAGGAATTCAGTGAGTCAGAGTCCACTGCACAAGACACAGCCTCTTCTACCGATCCACTATTCTCAGGAAACGAAACACCTCCTGACATCTAGCCTAGGTCTGGCCTTGCACAATTTAAAATTGTGACCTCTGGTCTTTGCTCAACTGTTTAATTGGAACAAACTGTGAACTGAAACATAATCTTCATTATATAAACATCAATCAGATCACCCCTAAGTCTACACTTCTCTAAAGTGGACAGTGCCAACTCTTCAGCTCGTTTTGATAACTAAGCTACTTTATATTGTGAATTAACTTAGTGCTCCTTCTCTGCACCCTTTTCAAAAACCTCAATATCACACACCATGCCAGGAAACCAAAATTGGATACAGTATTCTAAATGAGACCCCACCAAGGTCTTGTACACAGACAAAATAGTATGCCTCGTCTTATATTCAACTGTCTTATGAATGTACCCAACACCTTATTTGCTCTGGCTATTGCTTCATGGCATCCTTCACATACCTTTAGAGTTGTATGTATTAGAATGTCCAGATTTCTTTCTTTCTTCACCTTCTTTAGTGCTGTGAGTTGCCTCCAATTCTATGTGCTCTCATTTTTGTTAACACTGTTTTGCATGGAGCCTTATCGAATGCCTTCTGGAAGTCCATATAAATAACATTGATAGACACTCACTTAAATGCCACTTCAGTTACCTTCTCCAAAAATTCAACCTAGGTTCCTTAACACATGGCTTAACCATTACAAATCTAGAAATAAAAGTAAAATACAGTGGATGCTGGAAATCTGAAATAAAAAGAGTGCTGGAAATACTCAGCAGGTCTGGCAGCATCTATGGAGAGAGAAGCAGAAGGAGTTCTGATGAAAGGTCACTGACCTGAAACGTTAACTCTGTTTATTTCTCCACAAATGCTGCCAGACCTGCTGAGTATTTCCAGCACTTTCTGTTTTTATTACAAATCAAGGTTGGTTCTTTCTGATCAGTTCATACGTATCTAAGTTACTCTGTACCTAATAACAACTTAAGCTGATCCTAACTCCCCAATAGAAGCCTCTTAAATTTCTACGCGTCTAATTTGGCATTTGGAAATGATATTTATTTTGCACCTTTCATGTTATCAGAATGTCCCAAAGTATTTCACAGACAATTAATTACTTTTGAAGGGGAGTGAATGTTGTTTTCTAGGCAAATATGACAGTCCAGTTATGCACAGCAAGGTTCCACAAAGAGCAATGAAATGAATCTGTTTTGGTGCTATTGCTTAAGGGATGAATAGTGATCAGGACAACTTGCTGCTTTTCTTCAAAAGTGCTATGGGATCATTTACGGTCACCAAAACAGATGGACAGACAGTGACTTAGTTAAACATCTGATCCATAAAAGGGCATGTTTGTCAATGCAACATGCCTCAGTACTTACTTAAGTGTGCCTAACTCTTGACTCAAAAGGCGACCGCACAATCACTCAGCCATAGTTCTTCAGTATAAATTTGGGTCCTTTCATGTTGTTTGTGACAAACTATCTTTATCAATATGTAAAATTCCATTAGTTCACCTGACAAAATCATAGAATGGTTACAGAACAGCTAGTCCCACTTCCCCACCTTTTGTGACAAGCACCTTTAAACTGCTGTACCAAAGAGAAAACTCGAGCACATTGGAAGCAGTGAAGATCATTGACGTCACTTCATAAGCACTACGTGCCCAAAAAGCAGCATCAGTTAACAAAAACAGGGAAGTGAGGATGTTAAACTGGACCACCCAGAACTGCATGAAGTAAATGAAAAGCACATTGCTGTAATTTCAGGAGCATTACTCCTTGCCAATTCTACCCAATCATGCACAGGATGTTTTGGCTCTCGGAACTCAATACAATCTTCTGACTGTTACAATAATAGAGAAAACAAACAATGGAAAAAGAATTAGGAACAATTGGCTTGCATGTGACATATTAACTGTTGTGTTATATGGCAGGGGTTTGCAATCCTTTTACTTCTGAGGCCCCCTTCCCTTTTTTTTGTAAAAAGATTACTTATACAATTCAACATATATATTTATTATTTTTATTTTACTTAACTTGAAACTTGTTGCTCGTGCTTATTTTCAAATCATTTTGTGGCCTCACCTATCTCTGCATCGATAACCTCCTCCAGCCTCTACAATGACCGGAAGTTACTGCACTCCTCCAATGCTGAACTCTTGTCCATCCTGGATTTTCATCACTCCACCACTGGCATCTGTGCCTTGAGCCAGCTATTCACAAAGCTCTGGAATCCTTCCCTAAGCCTCTTTGTCTCTTCTCCTTTAAAACACTCCTTAAACCTACCTCTTCAAATAATCTTTTGGTTACCTCTGCTCATAGTTTGACACTGAAACACATAAGGAGCAATGCTTTGATAACAATCATGTGAAGTGCCTTTGGATGTTTTACTATGTTAAAAGATGTTATGTAAATACAAGTTGCTGTTCTTGAGGCTGTAGGCATTCTTGGGATTTTGCAGACAGTGTGGGAGGTTAGTTCAGTGACAATAGCAGAATTGCCCCACAATAGACAAAAAAATTGGTTTAAATCAATTGCAAATTATTCACCAGACATGACTGATCGTTCACCATTCACCACTGATTATTTTCTGACTGTGTCAAGTCTCACTGAACTGCCCTGCAATATAATCCCACCCTTGGGAAATGCCAACTCGTCTTTTTACTCCATCTGTTTCTGCAACTTTAAAACCTACTCGATAGAATATAAATTCGCTTGAATTTCTCAAAGATTTTCCTCCATTGTTTTGAGCAACTTCCCTTGTTCCCGGAGATCTCTAATTAAATGCTGCTTTCTCAGTGAGAATTTGGTGACTCAGTGACAGGCATTCCGATTCCCTGGATCACTTTAACAAAGTCCTGCCTCCATCACTCTGAATGACTGGGGCGCAGGCCAATTCACTTCCCCGGGAGTTCATCAATGGGCCAGAAATTGGCCAATCAGGGCAACTAGAAGGTAGGATTAATGAGGATTATTTCAGTTCAAAGAGGCTCACACTTGGAACTCACTCATTCAAAGAACAGTACAACACAGGAACAAGCCATTCGGCCCTCCAAGCCTGCGCCGATCTTGATGCCTGCCTAAACTAACACCTTCTGCACTTCCGGGGCCCATAACCCTCTCTTCCCTTCCTATTCATTTTTTGTCAAGATGTCTCTTAAACGTCGCTATCGTACCTGCTTCCACCACCTCCCCTGGCAGCAAGTTCCAGGCACTCACCACCCTCTGTGCAAAAAACTTGCCTTGCACATCCCCTCTAAACTTTGCCCCTCGCACCTTAAACCTATGTCCCCTAGTAACTGACTCTTCCACCCTGGGAAAAAGCTTCTGACTATCCACTCTGTCCATGCCGCTCATAACTTTGTAAACCTCTATCATTTCGCCCCTCCACCTCCGTCGTTCCAGTGAAAACAATCCGAGTTTTTCCAACCTCTCCTCATAGCTAATGCCCTCCAGACCAGGCAACATCCTGGTAAACCTCCTCTGTACCCTCTCCAAAGCCTCCACGTCCTTCTGGTGGTGTGGCGACCAGAATTGCACGCAATATTCTAAGTGTGGCCTAACTAAGGTTTTGTACAGCTGCAACATGACTTGCCAATTTTTATACTCTATGCCCCGACCGATGAAGGCAAGCATGCCGTATGCCTTCTTGACCACCTTATCCACCTGCATTGCCACTTTCAGTGATCTGTGGACCTGTACGCCCAGATCTCTCTGCCTGTCAATACTCCTAAGGGTTCTGCCATTTACTGGATACCTCCCACCTGTATTAGACCTTCCAAAATGCATTACCTCACATTTGTCCGGATTAAACTCCATCTGCCATTTCTCCGCCCAAGTCTCCAACCGATCTATACCCTGCTGCATCCTCTGACAATCCTCATCATTATCCACAACTCCACCAACCTTTTGTGTCATCGGCAAACTTACTAATCAGACCAGCTACATTTTCTTCCAAATCATTTATATATACTACAAACAGCGAAGGTCCCAGCACTGATCCCTGTGGAACACCACTAGTCACATCCCTCCATTCAGAAAAACACCCACCCACTGTTACCCTCTGTCTTCTGTGACTGAGTCAGTTCTGTATCCCTCTTGCCAACTCACCTCTGATCCCGTGTGATTTCACCTTTTGTACCAGACTGCCATGCAGGACCTTGTCAAAGGCTTTACTGAAGTCCATATAGACACCATCCACCGCCCTTCCTTCATCAATCATCTTCGTCACTTCCTCAAAAAACTCAATCAAATTAGTAAGACACGACCATCCTTCACAAAACCATGCTGTCTCTCGCTAATACGTTTGTTTGTTTCCAAATGGGAGTAAATCCTGTCCCGAAGAATCCTCTCTAATAGTTTCCCTACCACTGACGTAAGGTTCACCGGCCTATAATTTCCTGGATTATCCTTACCACCCTTAGTTTTTAGTTTTTTTTTAGTTTTAGTTTTTAGAGATACAGCACTGAAACAGGCCCTTCGGCCCACCGAGTCTGTGCCGATCATCAACCACCCATTTATACTAATCCTACACTAATCCCATATTCCTACCACATCCCCACCTGTCCCTATATTTCCCTACCACCTACCTATACTAGGGGCAATTTATAATGGCCAATTTACCTACCAACCTGCAAGTCTTTTGGCTTGTGGGAGGAAACCGGAGCACCCGGAGGAAACCCACGCAGACACAGGGAGAACTTGCAAACTCCACACAGGCAGCGCCCAGAATTGAACCCGGGTCGCTGGAGCTGTGAAGCGGCGGTGCTAACCACTGCGCCACTGTGCCACCTTCTTAAACAAAGGAACAACATTGGCTATTCTCCAGTCCTCTGGGACCTCACCTGTTGCCAATGAGGATGCAAAGACTTCTGTCATGGCCCCAGCAATTTCTTCCCTTGCCTCCCTCAGTATTCTAGGGTAGATCCCATCAGGCCCTGGGGACTTATCTACCTTAATGCTGTGCAAGACACCCAATACCTCCTCCTTTTTGATAATGAGATGACTGAGACGATCTGCACTCCCTTTCCTGGGCTCATCATCCACCAAGTCCTTCTCCTTGGTGAATACTGATGCAAAGTACTCATTTAGCACCTCGCCCATTTCCTCTGGCTCCACGCTTAGATTCCCATCTCTGTCCCTGAGTGGGCCAACCCTTTCCCTGGTTACCCTCTTGCTCTTTATATATGTATAAAAAGCCTTGGGATTTTCCTTAATCCTGTTTGCCAATGACTTTTCATGACCCCTTTTAGCCCTCCTAACTGCTTGCTTAAGTTCCTTCTTACTGTCTTTATATTCCTCAAGTGCTTCATCTGTTCCTAGCCTTCCAGCCCCTACAAATGCTTCCTTTTTCTTTTTGACTGGGCTCACAATATCCCATGTTATCCAAGCTTCCCGAAACTTGCCAAACTTGTTTTTCTTCCTCACAGGAACATGCTGGTCCTGGATTCTAATCAGCCGACGTTTGAAAGACTCCCACATGTCAGATATTGATTTACCCTCAAACAGCCGCCCCCAATCTAAATTCTTCAGTTCCTGCCTAATATTGTTATAATTAGCCTTCCCCCAATTTAGCACCTTCAGTTTAAAAAAATGTTTAATTGGCAATAATCTATGTCCTTCTGACAATGCATCACCTTTTGCTGGACTCCTTGAATCTTTCTAGAGGTCTGTGGACCACAGTTGAGAACCCCTGAGTTATAGCAGAAAACAACGTTTGAAGGAAGAGCTGAAGCAGGTTGATTGATGTTGCATATTGGAGACAGTGGGCTCATCTTATTCATTCTTTTTAAAAAAAAATTCTTGGAAGGTGCGTGCTGTTGACAAGGACAGCATTTATTGCCCATCGCTAATTGCGCTTGAGAAGGTGGTGGTGAGCCGCTTTCTTGAACTGTTGCAGTCCATATGGTTCAGGTACGCTCACAGTGCTGTTAGGAAGGATTTTGGCCCTGCAACAGTGAAGGAACGGCGATAGAGTTCCAAGTCAGGATGCTGGTGTTCTCATGCATCTGCTGCCCTTCGAGATGGTGGAGGTCACAGGTTTGGTTGGTGCTGTTGAAGGATGTGTGGTGAGTTGTTGCAATGTAGAGTCATTACAACACAGGAGGCCAATCGGCCCATTGAATCAATGCTGGCTCCCGTACAGAAATCCAGTAGAATTTTTAAGAGGGTACAAGAACAGCGAGACCTGAGGATATTTCTGCACAAATCTTTGAAGATGGCAGGACAAGTTAATTTAGCTTAGTTTAGTTTAGAGATACAGCACTGAAACAGGCCCTTCGGCCCACCGAGTCTGTGCCGACCATCAACCACCCATTTATACTAATCCTACATTAAACCCATATTCCTACCACATCCCCACCTGTCCCTATATTTCCCTACCACCTACCTATACTAGGGGCAATTTATAATGGCCAATTAACCTATCAACCAGCAAGTCTTTGGCATGTGGGAGGAAACCGGAGCACCCGGAGGAAACCCACGCAGACACAGGGAGAACTTGCAAACTCCACACAGGCAGTACCCAGAATTGAACCCGGGTCGCTGGAGCTGTGAGGCTGCGGTGCTAACCACTGCGCCACTGTGCCGCCCATTAAGAAAGCAAAAGGGATCCTAGGCTTTATAAATAGAGGCAGAGAGTACAAAAATTAGGAAGTTATGCTAAACCTGTATGCAGTTTTGGCCCCCACATTTAAGAAAGGATATAGTTGCACTGGAGGCAGTACAGCGAAGGTTTACTAAATTGGTCCCTGGGATGAGGTATATGGTACACATTGCTGCCACTGTGTGCCGGTGGTGAAGTGAGTGAATGCTGAAGGAGGTGACTGGGGTGCTGATCAAGCAGGCTGTTTTGTCCTGGATGGCATCGAGCTTCTTGAGCATTATTGGAGCTACACTCATCCAGGCAAGTGGAGACTATTCCATCACACTCCTGACTTGTGCTCTGTAGATGGGGACAGGCACTGGGGAGACAGGAGGTGAGTCACGCGCTGCTGTCATGAAACGTTCTATGCTGAATGATGATTTTTAATTCATCGGTTGGAAACCTAAATTAAACTTTTAAAAGGAAAGCTGGAATCCTAAATTCAGCTTTTAAACTGACAGCAGCTAAGATGGCCACCGCAATTTGCACTGAAATACCTCACATTCCAAGGTATCGAGTTGGAGATGCAATTCTGAACAGCCCTCATCCAGAACAATGACTTGAGCAGTTTGAATGCTACCTGGTATCGTCTTTGTTAGCATGACATTCAAAGCCATCTGGGAACATTAACATTAGTGGAAACGAAACCCCAGGGGATAAACATTGAAACAATAAGACCTGAGAGAGATTGAAATTCTTCGACTTGGATCTCATTAAAGTCTGTCCATCTATATGGGAGTTTCTTTTGGACACAGGGGACAAGCTTTGAGTGCTAATCAGCCTGGTTTAAATGTTGCAATAAAATGTGTGAGACAGTGGCTGTCTCTCTCTCTCTCAAGGTAATACTCTTAAGTTTCGAACCCTGTCTGCAGATTGCAAAACATCCAAGTCTACCATTCCTGCAGACAGAAACTCTGGGAGAAAGCCAACTACGTCACTGTCTTCAAGAAAACTCTGAACCAGGTGGCCACCTCTACCAGTCAGCAACTTCAGGACCACAAATTCAGCCAGAAGACAACTGAATTACCAGACTCCCCAGACTGTATATTATTTTATTTGATTTGGTCTCTAATTCAACCAATCTATTCTTCATCACTCTGTAATCCATTTGTGTGAGACAGAGAAAGTTGGAATGCAGTTTGTTATTTTTACTTAGATCGGGTTTTGATTTTAAGTACAATAAGCTAATGGCTAAACTCAAAACCTGTCCAGTTGGTTCTTTTATAATCGTAGCACATAAAGGGTTACAAAACTCATTGAATTGATAAATACATCCACTGTTTGAAAGAAATAAACCCTTTTGCGGTCAAACAAGACAGTGAGTGGACGCAGTGAGAGGAGGCATTTGCCTGAGTAAGACATTGCCAGAGTGAAGCTGGAAATTTGATGCATGTGGTAAGTTCTGGTAAGTTTGTGTCAAGCTTAAATTTTAGATTAAGAGTCAGGCTTTAATATCTCCTGGTTAGGTAAATAGCCTTGTCAAACAAGAAGCAGCCAGCAGTGGCAGTTATCTGTCAATCAGTTGAAAGTAGCCATTGTCTCTCGAGATAAGGAGGCCAAAGAAGAAGAAGAAAGTTAGGTTCAATAAGTGCAAATTATTGTAGCAGAAAAGCTGAGCTAGTGAGTCATCAGAGTCTGTATATAAAGCAGGCCAGTTCTTAACTGAATGCACTGAGAGGATGTATTTACCCAAGTGAGATATTGCCAGAGTAAAGCTGGAAATATGGTGCATGTAGAAATTCGGTGCAGAGGGGAAAAGTAGGGCTCCTTTTCCTATCTTGTTTTTAGCCTGCAGCAGCTGGTGAGTCTTCCTTTGACTCCAAGATAGGTGATCGGTTGGAGAGTTTTTTAATCGTTTATCTCTCAAAACTTGGGTAATTTTACAAATTGTAAGGTTTTATTTAATAATACTAGTTAAGCTTAGTAGATTGGGAGAGAGTGAGATAATTATGAAAGTAATTCAAGTAAATTAACTAATAGCATAAGTAACAATGGTGGGACAGGTGTTTTGGTGCAGCTGTGGTATGTGGGAGCTCCTAATGGCAAGGTGATCCAGGACAAACATTTGCAGAAAGTGTGAGCAGCTAGAGGAATTCTGGATCAGGACTTTTGATCTGGAAGCTGAACTTCAAACACTGTGCAACGTAAGGTAGGGGAGAAACGCCTGGACACTTTGTTCCGGAAGATGGTTAGACCTCTTAAAACTGGGTCATCTGTTTTGGTCTGCAGTGAGGGACAGGAGGATGTGACCTTGAGTGAGGCAGGTAAAGGCATCGAGCAGACATCAGTGGAGGAGCCTCAGTCTTTGCAATTGTAAAACAGGTTTGAGGTGCTCTCAACCTGTGTGGACGGAAATGAGATCTGCAAGGTGGATGAGCAGACTGGCCATGGCACTGTGGTACAGGAAACCATTCAAATGGGGGGGAGCAAAAAGGAATGTAGTGTTAGTCGGGAATAGTATAGTGAGAGGGATCAACACTGTTCTGTACAGCCAAGAGCTCGAGTCCAGAAGGCTGTGTTGCCTACCCGGTGCCAGGGTTCTGGACAAACAGTGTGCAGGTTGCAAGCTGAGTGTGGAGATTTGAGTTTGGTGAGTGGTGAGTTCGGTGAAAGGGGGAGGAGGTGCTCCATTTTTCTACTACTTTTTTCTACTTCAACCCTCCAGTAATTGGTTCCTGCTTCGGTGCAGTGGAAGGAGCTGTTTGGTGAGTACCTGGTAAGCTATTCTACTTATAATAAATAGTCTGTAAAGTTAAGGTATGGCAGCGCAGCTCTGTCGAGTGGAATATACAGCCTGCGGCATGTTGGAAGTCACGGACGTAACGTGTCCTGGACAAACACATCTGCAGGAAGTGTCACTGGCTTCAGAAGCTTGAGCTCTGGGTTTCGGAACTCGAGCAGCGGCTGGAATCACTGTTGTATATCTGCGAGGCGGAGGGCTACGTGGTTAGCATGTTTAGGGAGGTGGTCACACCGCAGGTTAGCAGTATGCAGGCAGATAGACTGCCTGGCGGTCACCTATTCTCTAAGAGTACCAGGCAGGTAGTGCAGGAATCCCTTGATATGATCTCACTTGCTAATTGGTTTTCTGTTTTGGATACCGGTGAAGGTGATGGTTCCTCAGAGTAGTACAGTCAGAGCCAAGCTTGTGACACCACAGGTGGCTCAGCTGCATAGGAGGGGAGGAAGAGGAGTGGCAGAGCAGTAGTGATGGAGGATTCATTAGTTAGAGGAACAGAGAGGTGTTTCTGTGGCAGTAAACATGACTCCAGGATGGTGTTGCCTCCCTGGTTGCAGGGTCAAGGATGTCACGGAGAGGCTGCAGGACATCATTCTGGGGGAGGGTGAACAGCCAGAGATCGTGGTCCACATTGGTACCAATGACATTAGTAAGAAGGGGGATGAGGTCCTGAAAGCAGATTTTAGGGAGCTGGGAAGGAGATTAAAAAAGCAGGACCTCAAAAGCAGTAATCTCAGGATTACACCCAGTCCCACGTGCAAATGAGCATAGGAATAGGAGAATCGAGTGATTGAACACATGGCTGGAAAATTGGTGCAGGAGGGAGAGCATCAGATTTCTGAGACATTGGGAGCGGTTCCGGGGCAAGTGCAACCTGTACAAGACGGATGGGTTGCATCTTAGCAGGACTGGGAGAAATTTCCTTGCAGGGAGAGTTGCTAGTGCTGTTGGGGAGGGTTTAAACTAAATTGTCAGGGGATGGGACCTGAGAGGCAGCTCAGATTGGAGGGAAGTAAAACTGGTAACTTGTCTTGGGTGTGAGAACCAGGAGCACGTATTAGAGAGGAATACCAAGGTGCACAGAATACTGGGGGGAAATACTACAAGAGTAGAGAGTAGTACGTTATTGGGTGGGGTCAGAGTAAGGGAGAACGTAATCAAGTTCTGAATCAGGGTTAATGTGCATATATGTGAATGCACTGAGTGTGGTTAATAAGACTGGTGAGGTACACGCGAAGATTAATATGATGTGGCTATAACTGAGATCTGGCTCAAAGAAGGGCAGGACTGGGTGTTCAATATTCCTGGATGCAATGTGTTCTGGAAAGATAGGAAAGGGAAAAAATGGGGAGGTGTGCAGTATTGATTAAGGAGAGCATTGCAGTGCTGGAGAAAAAGGATATCCCAGAGGGATCGAGGACAGAATCAATTTGGCTGGAGCTAAGGAACAAAAAAGGTACGGTTACATTGCTCGGTGTTGTCGATAGGCCACCAGCTAGTAGAGGAACAAATGTGC
This sequence comes from Heterodontus francisci, assembly GCF_036365525.1. Taxonomy (NCBI): domain Eukaryota; kingdom Metazoa; phylum Chordata; class Chondrichthyes; order Heterodontiformes; family Heterodontidae; genus Heterodontus; species Heterodontus francisci. The sequence continues at coordinate 11,232,157 of NC_090381.1, read as the reverse complement.
AAGGAAATTACAGAAAGCTGCAAAAATTACAGGGTAGCTATAATGGGGCACTTTAATTATCCAAATATAGACTGGGATAATAGTAGTGTAAACGGCAAGAGCTCCTACAGTGTGTTCAGGAAAATTTTCTACAAAGTATGTTGCTTGTACAACTACTAGACCTGGTTCTTGGGAATGAGGTGGATCAAGTATCAGGAGAGCATTTAGCGGATAGTGATCATTGGAATATAAGATTTAGGCTGACTATGGAAAAGGACAAAGAGAAATCCAGGGTAAGAACAATTAACTTGGAGTCAAAAGCTGGCAGGAAAACTGGTAGATGAACAATTGGCTACCTTCAAAGAAGAGACAGTTTGGGAACATTCCAGACTTTAACCACTCGCTGCATGAAAATCTTTTTCCTCATGTCACTTTTGCTTCTCTTAGCAGATACTTTAAATCTGTTGATTTAAGGGGAAAAGTAGGACAAACAAATCCAGAGCTCCCTGGATGAAAAAGAGGAGATTAAGATAAAGAAGAAAAAGTGTGCTTATGACAGATGCCAGTAGAAAATACTATTGAGAACCAGGCTGAATGTAGAAGGTCCAGAGGCAAAGTGAAAAAGCAAATAAGAGAAGCAAAGAGAGCATGGAAAGAGACTGGCAGATAGCATTAAAGGAAATCCCAAAGTTTTCTATAGGCATATAAATAGTAAAAAGAATGAAAGAAGGAGGTGTGGGGCCAATTAGAGACCAGATAAGGGATTTACACATGGAGGCAGAGGACATATCTCAGATATTAAATGAATACTTTGCATCTGTTTTTACCAAGGAAGAAGATACAACCCAGGCAATGTTGAAAGAGGAGGTAATTCAGACACTAGAGGGGTTTAAAATTGATAAAGCGGAAGTATTATATAGGCTGTCTGTACTTAACATGGATAAAATACCAGGGCCGGATGAGATGCATCCAAGGATACTGAGGGAAGGGAGGGTGGAAATTGCAGAGGCACTGGCCATAATTTCAGCCTTCCTTAGACTTGGGGGTGGTGCCAGAGGACTGGAGAATTGCAAACGTTCAAAACCCTTGTTCAAAAAAGGGTGTAAAGGTAAGACCAGCAACTACAGGACAGTGAGTTTAACTTTGGTGGTGGAAAAACTTCTCAAAGTAATTCGGGACAAAATCAAGTCACATGGACAAATGCGAGTTTATTAAGGAAAACCAGCATGGATTTCTTAAGGGAAAATCAAGTTGAACTAACTTGCTGGAGTTTTTTGAGGAGGTAACAGAGGGTTGACGAGAGCAATGCTGTTAATGTGGTGGACATGGACTTTCAAAAGGCATTTGATACAGTGCCACACAACAGACTTGTGAGCAAACTTGTAGCTCATGGAATAAAAGGGACGATTGTAACATGGATACAAAATTGGCTGAATGACAGGAAACAAAGAGTCACGGTTAATGGATGATTTTCGATCTGGAGGAAAGCTTATACTGGAGCTCCCCAGGGATCAGTGTTGGGACCCTTTCTTTTCCTGATGTATATTGATGACCTAGACCTTGGTGTACAGGGCACAATTTCAAAGTTTGCAGATGATACGAAACTTTTAAGCATTGTGAACTGTGAGGAGGATAATATAGAACTTCAGAAGGTCATAGACAAGTTGGTGGGGTGGGCAGACAGGTGGCTGATGAAGTTCAGTGCAGAGAAATTTGAAGTGATTCATTTTAGTAGGAAGAACATGGAGACAATATAGAATAAAGGGTGCAATTCTAAAGGGGGTGCAAGAGCAGAGGGACCTAGGTGTAGATGTGCATAAGCCATTGAAGGTGGCAGGACAGGTTGAGAGAGCAGTTCCTAAAACATACAGTATCCTGGGCTTTATTAATGGGGGCATAGAGTACAAGAGCAAGGAGGTTATGTTGAACTTGTATGAGACACTAGTTCGGCCTCAGCTGGAGTATTGCGTCCAGTTCTGGGCGCCGCACTTGAGGAAAGATGTGAGGGCATTGGAGAGAGTTCAGAAGAGATTCACGAGAATGGTTCCAGGGATGAGAAACTTCAGTTATGAAGATAGATTGGAGAAGTTAGGACTGTTTTCCTTGAAGAGAAGGCTGAGAGGTGATTTGATAGAGATATTCAAAATCATGAGGGGTCTGGACAGAGTAGATAGAGAGAAACTGTTCCCACTTGTGAAAGGATTGAGAACGAGAGGGCACAGAATTAAAGTATCTGCTAAGAGAAGCAAAAGTGACATGAGGAAAAAGATTTTCATGCAGTGAGTGGTTAAAGTCTGGAATGTGCAGCCTGAGTGGTGGACGCTGCTGCAATTGAAGCATTCAAAAGGGAATTAGACCGTTATATGAAAAGGAAGAATGTGCAGGATTGCGGGGAACAGGCAGGTGGCTGGAATTGAGCGAGTTGCTCTTTCAGAGAGCCAGTGTGGACATGATGGGCTGAATAGCCTCCTTCTGCGCTGTAACAATTCTGTGCTCTGCTCAGGGCCGGACAGGACTTGGAGTGGGAGGGGGAGGATCCAGTTTTCGTGGTCCATGTAGGTACCAACAACCTAGGAAGGACTAGGAAAGTCGTTCTGCTTAGATGCTATGAGGAGCTAGGCACCAAATTGAAGAACAGAACCTCGAGGGTAATCTCATATTACCTGAGCCATGTGTCAATTGGCATAGGGCACATAAGATTAGTGAAATGAATACATGGCTCAAAGACTGGTGTTGGAGAAGTGTGTTTCGGTTCGTGGGGCACTGGCACCAGTACTAGGGAAAGTGGGGGCTGTACCGTTGGACGGTCTGCACCTGAACCATGCTGGGACCAGTGTAAACAGAGCAAACAGTATAACTACGGAGGTAGAGAGGGCTTTAAACTAAACGCGGGGGATGAGGGATCAAGCCTGGGTAGGTGTAAGAGAGCAGAATAGTAATTTGGGAAATGAAGGCCAGAGAATGGCAGAAAGGGACAGAGAAAAGACCTAATAACATAACAAAGAAAACTAGATGTTAGGGCGGCACAGTGGCGCAGTGGTTATCACCGCAGCCTCACAGCTCCAGGGAACCGGGTTCGATTCTGGGTACTGCCTGTGCGGAGTTTGCAAGTTCTCCCTGTGACTGCGTGGGTTTTCTGCCAGGTGCTCCGGTTTCCTCCCACAGCCAAAGACTTGCAGGTTGATAGGTAAATTGGCCATTGTAAATTGCCCCTAGTGTAGGTAGGTGGTAGGGAATATAGGATTACTGTAGGGTTAGTATAAATGGGTGGTTCTTGGTCGGCACAGACTCGGTGGGCTGAAGGGCCTGTTTCAGTGCTGTAACTCGAAATAAAACAAATACAAAGAAAACAAAGACAAACTAAAGGCTCTGTATCTAAATGCACGTGGCACTTATAAAGTAGACGAACTGATAACAATCAGATCATATTTATTTACTTCTATGTGCACTATTTACAAAGACGTGGCTGCAGAATGACAAGGATTGGGTTCTGAATATTGAGGGGCATATGGCATTCAAGAAGAATAGGAAGCTAGGTAAGGGTGGAGGGGCAGCACTGTTAATCAAGGATGGCATTTAAACGTCTGCTCAGGTATAAAATTGAAACCCGACCTGGGCCCAGGCTGACCACATCCAACCTGAACCCAACCCGGGTCTGAGTCCTTTAATTTATTTCCGCACTCGACCTGACTACCGTAATAAAGTTAATGATATCAAAGAGGCTATTGTGCTCTACCTTATCCAAACGTTGTGATCCTGTTCATCCGTTCTGGCAGCTGGCTATTCCTGCAGTATCACGCAGATGGAGTTGGGAAGCTGAGCTTGATCTCGTCACCAGGAACCAACGGTGCATCCCACTCGCCCCCACCCCCTCTCCTGTCCCCACCCAACATTCTCACACGAACATCCATAGTGCACTGTAGTGTAGAATCACTTTTGGATGCATGGAAGCTACAGCGTGAGTGCGATGACGTCATAGAGGTGCTCACTGCAGAGTGCAGAGTCCGGGACTGCATGTTTCCCGCCTTGACCTGAATGTTCAATTGAAGATTACTTCCTGGAGCAAGGCAGCGCTATCCACATCCAACCCAACCCGAGTCCAAATGCTGGACTCGGTAGAGACCCAACCCGAACCTGACACGTGCCATCGGGTTCGGGTCAGGTAGCCAGGCTTTAATGGCATCGGTGCAATAGTTAGAAGCGACCTTGGTTCTGGAGATCAGGATGTAAAACCGGTGTGGGTGGAGATGAGCAATAGTATGGGCAACAGTCACTGTGGGAGTGGTCTACAGGTCCCCTAACAGTATCCACATGTAGGATGAAGTATACTAGAAGAAATGTTGAGTGCTTGTGATGAAGGGACAGCAATAATCATGGGTGATTTTAATCTACATATTTAACTGGAACAATCAGATTGGCAAAAGTAGCCTGGATGAGGAGCTCATAGAATGTTTTCAAGATAGTTTCTTAGAGCAGCATGTTCTGGAGCCAACCTGAGAGCAGGTTATATTAGACTTGGTATTGTGTAATGTGCCAGGATTAATGATATCAGAGTAAAGGCACCTCCAGATAGCAGCAACCACAATGTGATTGAATTTTACACCCAGTTTGAAAGAGAGGAGTGGGTCTAAGACTAGTATTTTAAACTTAAATACATACGAACATACAAATTAGGAGCAGAAGTAAGCCATTCGGCCCCTCAAGCCTGCTCTGCGATTCAATATCATGGCCGATCTGTTTGTTTCGAATTCCACACTCCCATCTACTCCTGATAACCTTTGAGTCCCTTGCCTAACAAGAATCTATCTACCTCCGCCTTAAAAATATTCAATGACCCCGCCTCCACCACCTTCTGAGGCAGAGTGTTTCAAAATCACAAAACCCTCAGAAAAAATTTCTCCTCATCTGTCCTAGAAGGGTGAACCCTAATTTTACAAACAGTGCCCCCTAGTTCTGGACTCACCCACAAGAGGAAACATCCTTTCCACATCCACCTTGTCAAGACCGTTCAGGATCTTACATACTTCAATCAAGTTTCCCCTCACTCTTCTAAACTCCAGTGAAAACAAGCCCAGTCTGTCCAACCTTTCCTCATAAGACAACCCGCTCATTCCAGGTATCAATCTAGTAAACCTCCTCTGAACCGCCTCCAACGCATTTACATCCTTCCTTAAATAAGGAGACCAAAACTGCACACAGTATTCGAGATGTGGTCTCACCAATGCCCTGTATAACTGAAGCATAACATCTTACTTTTATTTTCAATTCCTTTCGTAATAAAGAATAGCATTCCATTCGCCTTCTTTATTACTTGCTGTATCTGCATACTAACCTTTTGTGACTCATGCACTAGAACACCTAGATCCATTTGCACCCTGGAATTCTGCAGTCATTTTCCATTTAAATAATACTGCTTTTTTATTCTTCCTGCCAAAGTGAACAAATTCACATTGTCCCACATTATACTCCATCTACCAGATTTTGCCCACTTACTCAACATATCTACATCAGTTTACAACCTCATGTCCCCTTTAGAACATACTTTCCTATTTATCTTTGCGTCATCTGCAAAGTTAACTACCATGCCAGTGCTCCCCTCACCTAAGTCATTGATATAAAGTGTAAAAGGTTGAGGCCCCAGCACAGACCACTGCAGGACTTCACTCGTCACATCCTGCTACTCAGAAAAGGACTCTATTGCCATACTCTATTTCCTACCAGCCAGCCAATCCTCTATCCATGCTAACATGTTACCCCCTACACCATGAGCTCCTACTTTGTGCAATAACCTTGCATGTGGCACCTTGTCAAATGCCTTCTGGAAATCCAAGAACAGGACATCAACAGGTTCCCCTTTATCCACAGTGCATGTTACTCCTTCAAAGAACTCCAACAAATTGCTTAAAAATAATTTCCCTTTCACAAAACCATGCTGTCTATTCCAGATTACCTTGAGTTTTTCCAAGTGCCAAGCTATAACCTCCTTAATGATTGATTCTAACACCTTTTCCACGACAGACATCAAGCTAACTGGTCTATTGTTACCTATTTTCCGCCTCCCCCTTCTTGAATAGAGGAGTTATGTTTGTCCTAAAAAATCTACTACTGAATCATTTAACAGCACTTCACGTATATGACACAATTTTTCAGGGCCAGTTCTGTTGTTCATCAAATTTTCTTAATCACATCGCCGTTAAAAATCCAAATATACCGGATTGAACAAGGTGCAACTTTTTATGGAGTTTGTAACAGTGATGTGAGAGTGGAAAAGTTGAAGTTCTCACTGACTATTAGCTCTGGGGAGTGGTGGGGAGTGGGGATATCCGCAGTGTAGCCTGGGGCATAGCACTGAGTGACAGACTGTAATCTCTGTATTTCCAGACTAATCTCGGAGAGCCACATCCCGAAATTGCGGTAAGTTTCTGGGGGCAAAGACGGTGAACGCTAATAGCTTGCTATCAAACTCCCACCACACCCACCCGCCCTGCAAAATCCAGGCCAAGGTGAGCTGACTGTTGATGGCATTGTGGAAGCACAGCTTGACATGCTTCAAACATATGCCACTCCCAGCTGAATTATATCACCAACTGTTTGCTGATATTCATTATACAAGTAAGTCTGGTGAAATTAGCTCTAAAGCAGGGTTATTGAATATATGGCCTACCGGCCAGCCAAAGGTTACCAGCCAACCCACCAAGGATGCGGAATTTCCACACAAAATCTGCCACTGACATCTTTTGGCCAGCCAAAACTTTGTAAATGACAACGGCTGCTGCTCCTTTACTGACATGGTGGAGAAGCCACATTGCGCAGGCCCTCCTTTACAAAGATGGCGGATGTTCCAGCTCCTTTAGTAAAATGGTGTTGCCCGGATTGAGCTGCTTGTCTGCCGATGCTTTCTGCCCGAACTCTATTCCCTTCAGCTCGGGCCACAGGCCCAGCACTAGCTCTAACTGTGTATGGATCCAGCCTGGGCATTGGGTCCTGAGCTCTTCTCAGTCGCTGTCATCGAGGAGGCAGCATGCCCCAGAACCAGGCCATGGGAGTAGGATGAACAAAGAACAGTACAGCACAGGAACAGGCCATTCGGCCCTCGTAGCCTGCGCCGATCTTGATGCCTGCCTATACAAAAACCTTTTGCACTTCCGGGGACCATATCCCTCTATTCCCATCCTATTTATGTATTTGTCAAGATGCCTCTTAAACGTCGCTATCGTACCTGCTTCCACCACCTCCCTCGGCAGCAAGTTCCAGGCACTCACCACCCTCTGTGTAAAGAACGTGCCTCGCACATCCCCTCTAAACTTTGCCCCTCACACCTTAAACCTATGTCCCCTAGTAACTGACTCTTCCACCTGGGAAAAAGCTTCTGACTATCCACTCTGTCCATGCCGCTCATAACTTTGTAAACCTCGATCATGTCGCCCCTCCATCTCCGTCGTCCCAGTGAAAGCAATCCGAGTTTATCCAACCTCTCCTCATAGCTAATGCCATCCAGACCAGGCAACATCCTGGTAAACCTCTTCTGTACCCTCTCCAAAGTCCTTCTGGTAGTGTGGCGACCAGAATTGCACATAATATTCTAAGTGTGGCCTAACTAAAGTTCTGTACAGCTGCAGCATGACTTGCCAATTTTTATACTCTATGCCCCGACCGATGAAGGCAAGCATGCCGTATGTCTTCTTGACTACCTTATCCACATGCGATGCCATTTTCAGTGACCAGTGGACCTGTACGCCCAGATCTCTCTGCCTGTCAATACTCCTAAGGCTTCTGCCATTTATTGTATACCTCCCACCTGCAATAAACCTTCCAAAATGCATTACCTCACATTTGTCCGGATTAAACTCCATCTGCCATTTCTCCGCCCAAGTCTCCAACCGATCTATATCCTGCTGTATCCTCTGACAATCCTCATTACTATCCGCAACTCCTCCAACCTTTGTGTCGTCTGCAAACTTACTAATCAGACCAGCTACATTTTCCTCCAAATCATTTATATATATTACAAACAGCAAAGGTCCCAGCACTGATCACTGCGGAAAACCACTAGTCACATCCCTCTATTCAGAAAAGCACCCTTCCACTGCTACCCTCTGTCTTCTATGACCGAGCCAATTCTGTATCCATCTTGCCAACTCACCTCTGATCCCTTTTGTACCAGTCTGCCATGAGGGACCTTGTCAAAGGCTTTACTGAAGTCCATATAGATAACATCCACTGCTCTTCCTTCATCAATCATCTTCGTCACTTCCTCAAAAAACTCAATCAAATTAGTGAGACACGACCTCCCCTTCACAAAACCATGCTGCCTCTCGCTAATAAGTTCATTCGTTTCCAAATGGGAGTAAATCCTGTCCCGAAGAATCCTGTCCAATAATTTCCCTACCACTGACATAAGACTCACCGGCCTATAATTTCCTGGATTATCCTTGCAACCCTTCTTAAACAAAGGAACAACATTGACTATTCTCCAGTCCTCTGGGACCTCACCTGTTGCCAGTGAGGATGCAAAGATTTCTGTCAAGGCCCCAGCAATTTCTTCCCTTGCCTCCCTCAGTATTCTGGGGTAGATCTCATCAGGCCCTGGGGACTTATCTACCTTAATGCTTTGCAAGACACCCAACACCACCTACTTTTTGATAATGAGATGGCTGAGACTATCTACACTCCCTTCCCTAGGCTCATCATCCACCAAGTCCTTCTCTTTGGTGAATACTGATGCAAAGTACTCATTTAGTACCACGCCCATTTCCTCTGGCTCCACACATAGATTCCCTTCTCTGTCCTTGAGTGGGCCAACCCTTTCTCTAGTTACCCTCTTGCTCTTTATATACGTATAAAAAGCCTTGGGATTTTCCTGAATCCTGTTTGCCAATGACTTTTCATAACCCCTTTTAGCCCTCCTGACTCCTTGCTTAAGTTCCTTCTTACTGTCTTTATATTCCTCAAGGTCTTCGTCTGTTCCTAGCCTTCCAGCCCTTACGAATGCTTCCTTTTTCTTTTTGACGAGGCTCACAATATCCTGCGTTATCCAAGGTTCCCGAAACTTGCCAAACTTATCCTCCTTACTCACAGGAACATGCTCGTCCTGGATTCTAATCAACTGACATTTGAAAGACTCCTACATGTCAGATGTTGATTTACCCTCAAACAGCCACCCCCAATCGAAATTCTTCAGTTCCTGCCTAATATTATTACAATCAGCCTTCCCCCAATTTAGCACCTTCACCCGAGGACTACGCTTATCCTTATCCACAAGTACCTTAAAACGTATGGAATTATGCTCACTGTTCCCGAAATGCTCCCCTACTGAAACTTCGACCACCTGGCCGGGCTCATTCCCCAGTACCAGGTCCAGTATGGCCCCATCCCTAGTTGGACTATCTACATATTGTTTCAAGAAGCCCTCCTGGATGCTCCTTAAAAATTCTGCCCCATCCAAGCCCCAAGCACTGAGTGAGTCCCAGTCAATATAGGGGAAGTTAAAGTCACCCACCACTACAACCCTGTTACCTTTACATCTTTCCAAAATCTGTCTACATATCTGCTCCTCTACCTCCCGCTGAGATAACGGGTCCCTGGAGTGTTTTGGGGTGGGGGGGGGAACCAGCGTGCGATACAGAGAGTCAGCGTGCAAGAGAGAGCCAGCAAGATCACTCCTGACAGATGAACAACTATCTGAAATACTTTACATCGCTATCTCAAGCATGTGGGCAGACATTGTCTACTTCTGAAAGCAAAAGCAATGCCAGGTATCTCATTAAATTAGTGCTCAACATAGTGAGAAGAAAGTAAGTTAATAAATTAGTCTCATTTAAATCTTGTTCACAAAAATGCATGTTTTTGTTGTTTTGATTAATAGTAAAAAAAAAAAATTCTAATACCTTCTATCTTCATAAAATTTGCTCATTGGCCCCCTATGTCAGACAAAAATTATCACGTGGCCCCTCACGCAGGATGACTGGATTATCTCTTACTGGAGATGGTCATTGCCTGGTACTTGTGTCATGCAAATGTAACTTGCCTAAGTATTCATGTGTGTTAAATTATGCTGAACTGAGCTTTTAAAAATATGCAGCCGCACTGACTGCCAACCAGAGTAGTATTAGAATTAGAATTAGAACATTACAGCGCAGTACAGGCCCTTCGGCCCTCGATGTTGCGCCGACCTGTGAAACCATCTGACCTACACTATTCCATTTTCATCCATATGTCTATCCAATGACCACTTAAATGCCCTTAAAGTTGGTGAATCTACTACTGTTGCAGGCAGGGCGTTCCACGCCCCTACTACTCTCTGTGTAAAGAAACTACCTCTGACATCTGTCCTATATCTATCACCCCTCAACTTAAAGCTATGTCCCCTCGTGTTTGCCATCACCATCCGAGGAAAAAGACTCTCACTATCCACCCTATCTAACCCTCTGATTATCTTATATGTCTCTATTAAGTCACCTCTCCTCCTCCTTCTCTCCAACGAAAACAACCTCAAGTCCCTTAGCCTTTCCTCGTAAGACCTTCCCTCCATACCAGGCAACATCCTAGTAAATCTCCTCTGCACCCTTTCCAAAGCTTCCACATCCTTCCTATAATGCGGTGACCAGAACTGCACGCAATACTCCAGGTGCGGTCTCACCAGAGTTTTGTACAGCTGCAGCATAACCTCGTGGCTCCGAAACTCGATCCCCCTACTAATAAAAGCTAACACACCATATGCCTTCTTAACAGCCCTATTAACCTGGGTAGCAACCTTCAGGGATTTATACACCTGGACACCAAGATCTCTCTGTTCATCTACACTACCAAGAATCTTCCCATTAGCCCAGTACTCTGCATTCCTGTTACTCCCTCCAAAGTGAATCACCTAGCACTTTTCCACATTTGCCATCTCTCAGCCCAGCTCTGCAGCCTATCTATGTCCCTCTGTACCCTCCAACATCCTTCGGCACTATCCACAACTCCACCGACCTTAGTGTCATCCGCAAATTTACTAACCCATCCTTCTACACCCTCTTCCAGGTCATTTATAAAAATGACAAACAGCAGTGGTCCCAAAACAGATCCTTGTGGCACACCACTAGAAACTAAACTCCAGGATGAACATTTGCCATCAACCACCACCCTCTGTCTTCTTTCAGCTAGCCAATTTCTGATCCAAAACTCTAAATCACCTTCAACCCCATACTTCCGTATTTTCTGCAATAGTCTACCGTGGGGAACCTTATCAAACGCCTTACTGAAATCCATATACACCACATCCACTGCTTTACCCTCATCCACCTGTTTGGTCACCTTCTCGAAAAACTCAATAAGGTTTGTGAGGCACGACCTACCCTTCACAAAACCGTGCTGACTATCGCTAATGAACTTATTCTTTTCAAGATGATTATAAATCCAGTCTCTTATAACCTTTTCCAACATTTTACCCACAACCGAAGTAAGGCTCACAGGTCTATAATTACCAGGGCTGTCTCTACTCCCCTTCTTGAACCAAGGAGACAACATTTGCTATCCTCCAGTCTTCTGGCACTATTCCTGTCGACAATGACGACATAAAAATCAAGGACAAAGGCTCTGCAATCTCCTCCCTAGCTTCCCAGAGAATCCTAGGATAAATCCCATCTGGCCCAGGGGACTTATCTATTTTCACACTTTCCAAAATTGCTAACACCTCCTCCTTGTGAACCTCAATCCCATCTAGCCTAGTCGCCTGAATCTCAGTATTCTCCTCGACAACATTTTCTTTCTCTACTGTAAATACTGACGCAAAATATTCATTTAACACTTCCCCTATCTCCTCTGATTCCACATACAACTTCCCACTACTATCCTTGATTGGCCCTAATCTAACTCTAGTCATTCTTTTATTCCTGATATACCTATAGAAAGCCTTAGGGTTTTCCTTGATCCTATCCGCCAATGACTTTTCATGTCCTCTCCTTGCTCTTCTGAGCTTTCCCTTTGGATCCTTCCTGGCTAGCTTGTAACTCTCAAGCGCCCGAACTGAGCCTTCACGTCTCATCCTAACATAAGCCTTCTTCTTCCTCTTGACAAGCGCTTCAACTTCTTTAGTAAACCACGGCTCCCTCGCTCGACAACTTCCTCCCTGCTTCACAAGTACATACTTATCAAGGACAGGCAGTAGCTGCTCCTTGAATAAGCTCCACATTTCGATTGTTCCCATCCCCTGCAGTTTCCTTCCCCATCCTACACATCCTAAATCTTGCCTAATCGCATCATAATTTCCTTTCCCCCAGCTATAATTCTTGCCCTGCGGAATATACCTGTCCCTGCCCATCGCTAAGGTAAACCTAACCGAATTGTGATCACTATCACCAAAGTGCTCACCTACATCTAAATCTAACACCTGGCCGGGTTCATTACCCAGTACCAAATCCAATGTGGCATCGCCCCTGGTTGGCCTGTCTACATACTGTGTCAGAAAACCCTCCTGTACACACTGGACAAAAACTGACCCATCTAAAGTACTCAAACTATATTCTTTCCAAGAACTGCTGTTAGTGCAAAACAAAGCATCCTGAACCGACAGATTTCGTTGTGCAGCTTTTCCAGGAGCACAGGCATTGCGAGCGAGGAGTGAACAGCTGGGAAGTCAATTTCATCGGGAGATTCGGTGGAGCAGGGACTGCTGGATAAGTAGAAACCTATATATTTGGGCTGTGTAAATTCTCTTACCTTTTCGTTGTGCAGCTTTTCCAGGAGCACAGGCATTGCGAGTGAGGAGTGAACAGCTGGGAAGTCAATTTCATAGGGAGTTTCGGTGGAGCAGGGACTGCTGGGTAAGTAGAAACCTATATATTTGGGCTGTGTAAATTCTCTTACCTTTTCGTTGTGCAGCTTTTCCAGGAGCACAGGCATTGCGAGCGAGGAGTGAACAGCTGGGAAGTCAATTTCATCGGGAGTTTCGGTAGAGCAGGGACTGCTGGGTAAGTAGAAACCTATATATTTGGGCTGTGTAAATTCTCTTACCTTTTCGTTGTGCAGCTTTTCCAGGAGCACAGGCATTGCGAGCGAACAGTGAACAGCTGGGAAGTCAATTTCATCGGGAGTTTCGGTGGAGCAGGGACTGCTGGGTAAGTAGAAACCTATATATTTGGGCTGTTTCTGAACCCGAGACACTACTCTTGTACTGTCTCCCACCCGCCCTCCTCCTCTTACCAAAAAAAAGGACTCGGTTGTGTGTAGGTAAGGTAAGGCTTTTTCTATTTCTCTTCTTGTTTTATCGTGTGATTGGTTAAAAACTTGGGAATTTAGAATAGTGGGAATGGAGGTTAAGGCAGTTGAATGTTCCTCCTGCAGAATGTGGGAGGTAAGGGTCGCCAAGGGTGTCCCTGCTGACTGCATCTGCGGGAAGTGCACCCAGCTCTAGCTCCTCGAGGACCGCGTTAGGGAACTGGAGCTGGAGCTGGAGGAACTTTGGATCATTCGGGTGGCGGAGGGGATTATTGAGAGGAGTTATCGGGAGGCAGTTACACCTCAGGTAAAAGAAGAAGGTAGATGGGTTACCGTCAGGGGAAGGAGAGGGAACCAGCAGGCAGTGCAGGGATCCCCTGTGGCCGTTTCCCTCAACAACAGGTATACCGTTTTGGATACTGTTGGGGGAGACGACTTACCAGGGGTAGGCAATGGGATACAGGTCTCTGGCGCAGAGTCTGTCCCTGTTGCTCAGAAGGGAAGGGGTAAGAGGAGCAGAGCATTAGTCATTGGGGACTCCATAGTTAGGGGAACAGATAGGAGGTTTTGTGGGAACGAGAGAGACTCACGGTTGGTGTGTTGCCTCCCAGGTGCCAGGGTACGTGATGTCTCGGATCGTGTTTTTGGGATCCTTAAGGGGGAGGGGGAGAAGCCCCAAGTTGTGGTACACATAGGCACCAACGACATAGGTAGGAAGACAGATGGGGATTTAAGGCAGAAATTCAGGGAGCTAGGGTGGAAGCTTAGAGCGAGAACAAACAGAGTTGTTATCTCTGGGTTGTTGCCCGTGCCACGTGCTAGCGAAGTGAGGAATAGGGAGAGAGAGGAGTTGAACACGTGGCAGGGATGGTGTAGGAGGGAGGGTTTTGGTTTCCTGGATAATTGGGGCTCTTTCTGGGGTAGGTGGGACCTCTACAAACAGGATGGTCTTCACCTGAACCAGAGGGGTACCAATATCCTGGGGGGCAGATTTGCGAGTGCTCTTCGGGGGGGTTTAAACTAATTCAGCAGGGGGATGGGAACCTAAATTGTAGTGCCAGTGTGCAGGATGTTGAGAGTAGTGAGGGCAGAGATAAGGTTATAAGGACACAAGAGGGCACTGGCAAACAAGAGCTTGGTTTAAAATGTGTCTACTTCAACACCAGGAGCATCCGGAATAAGGTGGGTGAGCTTGCAGCATGGGTTGGTACCTGGGATCTCGATGTTGTGGCCATTTCAGAGACATGGGTAGAGCAGGGACAGGAATGGATGTTGCGGGTTCCGGGATTTAGATGTTTCACGAAGAACAGAGAAGAGGGTAAAAGAGGGGGGGGTGTGGCATTGTTAATCAAGGAAAGTATTACAGCGGCAGAAAGGACGTTTGAGGACTCGTCTACTGAGGAAGTCTGGGCCGAAGTTAGAAACAGGAGAGGAGAGGTCACCCTGTTGGGAGTTTTCTATAGACCTCCAAATAGTTCCAGAGATGTAGAGGAAAGGATAGCAAAGATGATTCATGACAGGAGCGAGAGTAACAGGGTAGTGGTTATGGGGGACTTTAACTTTCCAAATATTGACTGGAAATACTATAGTTCGAGTACTTTAGATGGGTCTGTTTTTGTCCAGTGTGTGCAGGAGGGATTTCTGACACAGTATGTAGACAGGCCAACCAGGGGCGATGCCACATTGGATTTGGTACTGGGTAATTAACCCGGCCAGGTGTTAGATTTAGAAGTTGGTGAGCACTTTGGTGATAGTGATCACAATTCGGTTAGGTTTACCTTAGCGATGGGCAGGGACAGGCATATACAGCAGAGCAAGAATTATAGCTGGGGGAAAGGAAATTATGATGCGATTAGGCAAGATTTAGGATGCGTAGGATGGGGAAGGAAACTGCAGGGGATGGGCACAATCGAAATGTGGAGCTTATTCAAGGAGCAGCTACTGCGTGTCCTTGATAAGTATGTACCCGTCAGGCAGGGAGGAAGTTGTCGAGCGAGGGAGCCATGGTTTACTAAAGAAGTTGAAGAGCTTGTCAAGAGGAAGAAGAAGGCTTATGTTAGGATGAGACGTGAAGGCTCAGTTCGGGCGCTTGAGAGTTACAAGCGAGCCAGGAAGGATCTAAAGGGAGAGATAAGAAGAGCAAGGAGAGGACACGAGAAGTCATTGGCGGATAGGATCAAAGAAAACCCTAAGGCTTTCTATAGGTATATCAGGAATAAAAGAATGACTAGAGTTAGATTAGGGCCAATCAAGGATAGTAGTGGGAAGTTGTGTGTGGAATCGGAGGAGATAGGGGAAGTGCTAAATCAATATTTTTCGTCAGTATTTACAGTGGAGAAAGAAAATGTTGTCGAGGAGAATACTGAGATACAGACTACTAGGCTAGATGGTTCACAAGGAGGAGGTGTTAGCAATTTTGGAAAGTGTGAAAATAGATAAGTCCCCTGGGCCAGATGGGATTTATCCTAGGATTCTCTGGGAAGCCAGGGAGGAGATTGCAGAGCCTTTGTCCTTGATTTTTATGTCGTCATTGTCGACAGGAATAGTGCCGGAAGACTGGAGGATAGCAAATGTTGTCCCCTTGTTCAAGAAGGGGAGTAGAGACAGCCCTGGTAATTATAGACCTGTGAGCCTTACTTCGGTTGTGGGTAAAATGTTGGAAAAGGTTATAAGAGACTGGATTTATAATCATCTTGAAAAGAATAAGTTCATTAGCGATAGTCAGCACGGTTTTGTGAAGGGTAGGTCGTGCCTCACAAACCTTATTGAGTTTTTCGAGAAGGTGACCAAACAGGTGGATGAGGGTAAAGCCGTGGATGTGGTCTATATGGATTTCAGTAAGGCGTTTGATAAAGTTCCCCACGGTAGGCTATTGCAGAAAATACGGAAGTATGGGGTTGAAGGTGATTTAGAGCTTTGGATCAGAAATTGGCTAGCTGAAAGACAGAGGGTGGTGGTTGATGGTAAATGTTCATCCTGGAGTATAGTTTCTAGTGGTGTACCGCAAGGATCTGTTTTGGGGCCACTGCTGTTTGTCATTTTTATAAATGACCTGAATGAGGGTGTAGAAGGGTGGGTTAGTAAATTTGCGGATGACACGAAGGTCGGTGGAGTTGTGGATAGTGCCGAAGGATGTTGTAGGTTACAGAGGGACATAGATAGGCTGCAGAGCTGGGCTGAGAGATGGCAAATGGAGTTTAATGCGGAAAAGTGTGAGGTGATTCACTTCGGAAGGAGTAACAGGATTGCAGAATACTGGGCTAATGGGAAGATTCTTGGTAGTGTAGATGAGCAGAGAGATCTTGGTGTCCAGGTACATAAATCCCTGAAAGTTGCCACCCAGGTTAATAGAGCTTTTAAGAAGGCATATGGTGTGTTAGCTTTTATTAGTAGGGGGATCGCGTTTAGGAGCCACGCGGTCATGCTGCAGCTGTACAGAACTCTGGTGCGGCCGCACCTGGAGTATTGCTTGCAGTTCTGGTCACCGCATTATAGGAAGGATGTGGAAGCTTTGGAAAAGGTGCAGAGGAGATTTACTAGGATGTTGCCTGGTATGGAGGGAAGGTCTTACGAGGAAAGGCTGAGGGACTTGAGGTTGTTTTCGTTAAAGAGAAGGAGGAGAAGAGGTGACTTAATAGAGACATATAAGATAATCAGAGGGCTGGACAGGGTGGATAGTGAGAGCCTTTTTCCTCGGATGGTGATGGCAAACACGAGGGGACATAGCTTTAAGTTGAGGAGTGATAGATATAGGACAGATGTCAGAGGTAGTTTCTTTACTCAGAGAGTAGTAGGGGCGTGGAACGCCCTGCCTGCAACAGTAGTAGACTCGCCAACTTTAAGGGCATTTAAGTGGTCATTGGATAGACATATGGATGAAAATGGAATAGTGTAGGTCAGATGGTTTCACAGGTCGGCGCAACATCGAGGGCCGAAGGGCCTGTACTGCGCTGTAATGTTCTAACGAAAATACATACAGAACCAGTCAGTTTTTGGTTATATTAGGTAAGTAGTCAGGGTATTACTAAATTTTTAAAAAATTCTAAAGTTTCTAAAATATTCTTTATAGTGTTCTTGCACCCAAAAGTCCCAGCTTAATTTTTGGGGCCTCCTCAAAGGCCTGCAAACGAGCACAATTGGTGGAAACTCCCAATAATGTTTAATTCACCCTGGGAGTGTGACCAGTTTTATGGGTGGGGCCAGCTTTTAGCTCGTGGTTTTTAAACTAGTACAAAAAATTGCAGAAATTGAAGTGTGCTGAATGTAATTTGTGCTTAAAATTACACTATCTTAAGCAATGTTTACACTGATTTCAGCAGAAGCATGCTAAAAGAAACCAGCGCAATCGAGCAGAAACTCTCGGCCAAAATGTAAACTTTAAAAAAAAAACTCAATTGAATTGTGCTTCAAATCTCTTGTCGAATTAGTGGGTCTCAAACAAATGTAGTTAATTTGTAGTTGCAATTCGTTAATACACGAGCTTTGGACTAAATGTTTTTAGCAGAATGGATAATTAAGAAAATGCTAATTACAAAAACATTTTAATTTTATTGCAACTGTTCTCCAAATCACGTTGCTAGGAGAATAACTTTTAGCTTTACCAGGTCCTCCATGAAGTTAGAGCATTTTCTCTGTTTCATCAGCACTGAGGAATAAAGTCCACAACAACATTCATAGAGTCATAGAGAGATACAGCACTGAAAAAGGCCCTTCGGCCCACCGAGTCTGTGCCGACCAACAACCACCCATTTATACTATTCCTACATTAATCCCATATTCCCTAACATTCTCCTACCACCTACCTACACTAGGGGCAATTTACAATGGACAATTTACCTATGAACCTGCAAGTCTTTGGCTGTGGGAGGAAACCGGAGCACCTGGCGGAAACCCATACGGTCACAGGGAGAACTTGCAAACTCCACACAGGCAGTACCCAGAACTGAACCCCGGTCGCTGGAGCTGTGAGGCTGCGGTGCTAACCACTGCGCCACCCATACTGATACTTTGCAATTCTAGGAGTTAAATAAATATACTAAAGCAGTGAACCCAGTGGTTACAATGGGCAAGGATTTGCTGTATTCAAATCCTTTGCACTCATTTCCATTGATGAGAATTCTCCATAACTTGTTGCTGCTTTCTAGACATTCTCATTAAAAAGCTCTAATTTTGGCAGGCTTTGCCATGCCAAATACTGTCCTATTCACAAGTGAACAAGATTCCTGAATACACACTGAGTTATTTGTGCAGCAAATTTTAGGCAGGTATCTCTTGTACTTACACACAATTTCTTGTAGCCAGGTCTTTATGAATAACTTCTCTCCTGGCCAGGTAACTCATCCCACAGGCAATCTGAATGGCCATATGTACAAGGTCCTGCTGGGATATTGCCTGTGAAAAATGCATGATAATCATTATTATGAACTTCACTGTTTTCAATGAACTCAGTTAGTGCAAATTGAAACAGAATTACTTCGTTGGATCCAGATTTCAGGTATAAGACAATGTGCTTGTGCAATACTGACCATAATACTTCCCTTGAATACTTTTCCAGTTCCTGAAATTTCCGTTCTAAGCAATCATGTGGAACACAGTCTCCTCACCAAAACCTCAGCCTCAATCCACAACCATCCTTCAAAGACACCCAAGAAAAAAAAGCTCAGCCAAGGTCCATTGTATAATGATACTCAAATGTTGATAAACTGGAACCCTTGTAGATTCCATTCACAGCACACCCGACTATCATTAAGTGGCAAGACTATTCTGACTTTCGAACAGGAAGTGAAAAGCCCCTAATAAAACTATTGGTCCCATTAATTAAGTTATATTCATTTATGAAGGTGTTAGGCAAGTGGAAGCAGTGGTGACCAGTGGTGTACCACAGGGATCATAGAAACATAGAAAATAGTAGTCCATTCGGCACTTCGAGCCTGCTCCATCATTCATTATGATCATGGCTGATCATCCAACTCAGTAACCGGTTCCTGCTTTTCCTACTTTCTCCCCATATCCTTTGATCCCTTTCGCCCCTAGAGCTATATCTAACTCCTTCTTAAAAACATGCAACGTTTTGACCTCAACTGCTTTCTGTAGTAGCGCATTCCACAGGTTCACCACTCTCTGGGTGAAGAAATTTCTCTGCATCTCAGTCCTGAAAGGTTTACCCCGTATCCTTAAGACTTTCGACCTCTGGTTCTGGACTCCCCCACCATCGGGAACATCCTTCCTGCATCTACCCTGTCAAGTCCTGTTAAAATTTTATAGGTTTCAGAGATTCCCCCCCTCACTCTTCTGAACTTCAGCGAATATAATCCTAACCGACTCAATCTCTCCTCATAGATCAGTCCAGCCATCCCAGGAATCAGTCTGGTAAACCTTCGCTGCACTCCCTCTATAGCAAGAACATCCTTCCTCAGATAAGGAGACCATCGGTGCTGCGACCTTTGCTGTTTGTAGTGTACATTAATGATTTAGACGTGAATATAGGAGGCATGATCAGCAAGTTTGTAGATGACACAAAAATTGGGGTTGTAAATAGTGAGGAGGAAAGCCTTAGATTACAGGACGATATAGATGGGCTGGTAAAATGGGCGGAGCAGTGGCAAATGGAATTTAATCCTGACATGTGTGAGGTGATGCATTTTGGGAGGACTAACAAGGCAAGGGAATATACAATGGATGGTAGGACCCTAGGAAGTACGGAGGGACCTTGGTGTACTTGTCCACAGCTCACTGAAGGCAGCAGCACAGCTGGATAAGGAGTTAAGAAGGCAAACGGGATACTTGCCTTTATTAGCCGAGGCACAGAATATAAGAGCAGGGAGGTTATGATGGAGCTGTATAAAACACTAGTTAGGCCACAGCTGGAGTACCGTGTACAGTTCTGGGCACCACACTATAGGAATTGCACTGGAGAGGGTGCAGAGGAGATTCACCAGGATGTTGCCTGGGCTGGAGCATTTCAGCTATGAACAGAGGCTGGATAGGTTAAGGTTGTTTTCCTTAGAGCAGAGAAGGCTGAGGGGAGATATGATTGAGGTATACAAAATTGAGGGGCATTGATAGGATAGATAGGAAGAAACTTTTCCCCTTAGTGGAGTGGTCAGTAACCAGGGGGCATAGATTTAAGCTAAGGGGCAGGAGGTTTAGCGGGGCTTTGAGGAAAACTTTTTTCACCCAGAGGATGGTTGGAATCTGGAATGCACTGCCTGAAGAGGTGGTACAGGCAGGAACCCTCACAACATTTAAGAAGTATTTAGATGAGCACTTGAAACGCCAGAGCATACAAGGCTACGGGCCAAGTGCTGGAAAATAGGATTAGAATAGATAGGTGCTTGATGGCTGGCACAGACATGATGGACCAAAGGATAAAAGCAAAATACTGCGAATGCTGGAAATCTGAAATAAAGACAAGAAATGCTGGAAACACTCAGCAGGTCTGGCAGCATCTGTGGAAAGAGAAGCAGAGTTAACGTTTCGGGTCAGTGACCCTTCTTCGGAACTGACAAATATTAGAAATGTCAAAGGTTATAAGCAAGTGAGGCAGGGGTGGGGCAAGAGATAACAAAGGAGAAGGTGTAGATTGGACAAGGCCACATAGCTGACCAAAAGGTCATGGGGCAAAGGCAAACAATATGTTAATGGTGTGTTGAAAGACAAAGCATTAGTACAGATAGGGTGTTAACGGACTGAAGATTGAACAGCAGCAAGTACAAACATGAAAAAAAAACAGTGGGTAAGCAAACTGAACAAACTATGAAATGAAATAAATATACAAAAAAAAATTGTAAAAAATGTAAAAAAAGAAAAAATGATGGACCAAAGGCCCTGTTTCTGTGCTGTATGACTCTGACTCCACTTGACCCAGAATGACATTACTGAAATGAAGAGCACACAGTGACCTACACCTCCCTAAAAACACAATGGGTTCAAAATTCGTTAAGGACTGAAAAGGATCATTGCAAACTTCGTGCTGTCTGCTCATTTAAATGATTGCAGCTTGAGCTGAGGGTGCTACTGAGGAGCTGCATGCTGAAAAGGGGGCACAAAATCATGAGAGGCTAGACAAGTTCAAGCTAGTCTGTGCTTCTTAATGCCAGCCTGCACCATTTAAAGGGGAGTGCATTTTTGCTGGAGCTGGTGCTGGAAGTCATTCTAACCTGAGAAGGAAACAGGCTTGGCAGAATATGGCAAAGAGTGGGGGCCAAGGTCTCTGACACAGCACTGGAGACATCAGTACAGGTGGTGGACGGGAAGGGGGAGGACCCCATTAATGCCAACAGTGTAGTCCCGAGGACCTGGATGCAGTGCTCAAGTTTAATGACCTCACATGAGTCGTCAAGGTCTGTGTATTCATCCTCAAATGGTACAACTCACCAATTGCCCATTAGCCTCAAACACTGCTCCATTCACCACACCCCCTTCACTCTCTTACCAACAATCTCTATCAGTCACAACTCACACCTCACATTCATAGCTTCACATTACCCTCACACACAGCACTGTCACAAGCCTCGCACCCTCAGCTAACAGCTTATACACACTGCCAGCTATTCAACCATAACTGGCACATCACCCAAACACACTGCACCACACTCGCTCTCACAGGACAAGATGCTGCATGACCAGAGATAACACCTAACTAGCTGGGAATAAGCACACTGCACATCTGTACCCCAATGGAAGAGACGGTGGAGCAGCCATGTCTGAGGCCATGGCCAGCAGTGGGACTGAAACCATTGAAGATGATGATACACTTACACCTAATCCTCCTTCTCACATTCTACTTCCCCTCAGTCCACTATCTCTTCTGAACTGCAAGTTGCAGATGGTTGAAAAAAATGCACCTCTTGCTTTCCCCCACAGCAACCCTGCCCTTGTGCCTTTCTCTTTTCAGATGCCCAAGAACTAGAACCTGGCCGGGCAGTGGCGCAGGAGCAAGATGTGGTAGAGGAAGAACACACTGAAACACCACCACCTGCTCTGACACTCGCAGCCACCAGCTAGGATACTGACACTGTGTATTCTTTAGAAATTAGGTTGGAGGCCAGATCTGCACATGGTGAGACTGGACATGAGTGGTCTGCAACCAGGGCCGAAGGAAAGGGTAGCACAAGTGCCAGCTCCTCAGAGGGCAAAGGCACACAGAATTTCTGCTGCAGAGGACCCAGATGAAGACTTCAATGGGCAGAGTACAGAAAAAAGGCTGATGGGCATGCAATTAGAAATGTTTGGTGCAACGGCAGGCCTGTCAGAAAGCCTACAGTCACTGCCAGGAAGCATGGAGGAGTCCAGCACCAACCTTCCACAGGACTTTGCACAGAGCTCAGAGCCCATTCTTCCAAGTATGGAAGTGATGGCCAATTCCATAAGAACAACTGCAGATCCAACAACGATGCAGTACCTGACGGCCGATGTCTCAGTTTCAACTGCAATACAAGCAGAGGCTATGCAACATTCAAGTGCTACAGTAGAAGCTCAGAATGAAGTCATACAACCTCAGCTTGGTGCCAAGCATGCTCAGACTGCTGCCATTACAGCTGCAAATATCAGTGCTCAACGGGCCTTGCAGGGCCTCAAAGATCCAGCAATCTGTGCTCCAGCAGATTTTCATGGGATGTGGGCTTCGCTGGCAAGGCCAACATTTGTTGCCCATCCCTAATTACCCTTGAGAAGGTGGCGGTGAGCCACCGTCTTGAACAGCTGCAGTCCAGCTGGTACAAGTACACGCACAGTGCTGTTGGTGAGGGAATTCCAGGATTTTGACCCAGTGTCAGTGAATGTACATTGATATAGTTCTAAGTCAGGATGGTGTCGGGCTTGGCAGGGAACTTGTATCTGCTGCCCTTCTCTTTCTAGGTGGAAGAGGTGGTGGGTTTGGAAAGTGCTGTATCGAGGTAGTTTGGGTGGTTAGATTTAGCTTCACTATATTTTTAATCTGATGTTAATGCATTGGTTATAAAAGTTAGTTTTATTTTATATCACTATATTAAGAAATCAATCTGTTACAATTAATCCTAGAACCCTGATTGAGTTATGCAATCAATGACTAATCAGCTAATGTACGAGTTTAAACATTGTCTTTTGCAAGCTTCTGTGGTCAGAAGAGCTTGCCATCTGTATTAAGCGAGGCATTATGAACTCCAAGTAATCCTTTGTTCATTCAAGGTTGAGAAGCCTTCACAGGCAACATTAATCAGATTGTATTTCTGAGAATGAATGACATTCTGTGCAGCATAAACAGTATTTCAGTCCAAGTATTTGGGACCTCAGACAGCATGAGTACTCCTTTGTTCATGTTGCCCAGGTATCATCTCAATTCAAAGTCTCAATTAAAAGTCAATCTAATTAGACGAGTAACAGCTTGCCTCTGCCTGTTAAGGGGTGTGATGATCAGAAAGGGGTTAAAAACAGGGGTCTCTTAAGGTATCGGTGCACAGAAACAATAGAAGATTTCAGAGGCAGAACCACTAACCGTAAGACAATCTTCTCCACGTGGTGAGGAATCAAGACCAGAAAGGGAGAGAGGACCTTTGTATCAATCTGCAACCAAAACTCGACTAGGAAGCACACCTGTGAGAGCGGTGAAGTTATTTTTTTAAGTTTGTTGAGTATAATTTTACTTCTAATAAACTTTCTGGACTTACCATGAGTATCTTGTTGCCTTAATTGGTTAAATCTTGTCCGGACAAGAGTTAAGGGTGTTCGCACCTACATGTCGAAAGAGGCGTTGAGTTGCTGCAGTGCATTTTGTAGATGGTACACACTGCTGCCACTGTGCGTCGGTGGTGGAGGGATGAATGTTGAAGCTGGTGGATGGGGTGCCAATCAAGTGGGCTTATTTGCCTTGGATGGTGTTGAGCTTCCTGAGTGTTAGATTAGATTATGATTAGATTAGATTAGAGATACAGCACTGAAACAGGCCCTTCGGCCCACCGAGTCTGTGCCGAACATCACAGACGACTGTTGTTGGAACTGCACCCATCCAGGCAATGGACAGTATTCCATCACGCTCCTGACTTTTGCCTTGTGGCTGGTGCACAGACTTTGGGAAAGTCAGGAGATGAGTTACTCACTGCAGAATTCCCAGCCTCTGACCTGCTCTCATAGCCACTGTATTTAGATTGCTGGTTCAGTTCAGTTTCTAGTGAACGGTAACCCCCAGGATGTTGATAGTGGGGCATTCAGCGATGATAATGCCGTTGAATGCCAAGGGGAGATGGTTAGATTCTTTCATTGCCACTTGCCCAAGCCTGAATGTTGCCCAGGTCTTGCTTCATATGGACAGGGACTAGGAACATAGGAGCAGAAGTAGGCCATTTAGCCCAGCGAGCCTGCCCCACCATTCAATATGATCATGGCTGATCATTCACTTCAATGCCTTTTTCCCACATTATCCTCATATCCTGACTGCTTCAGTATTAGGATTGCTTGAGGCACTGCTCTGGGAAAGTGGCAGTAGCTCTGTGCAGCACAGACTTGCTGTCTTCTCTCAGGAGGACAGCATTTGTTCCTCCTTCCCCCACCACTCTGCTATTGCCCTTGCTGTTCAAACCAGCCAGCCAGCCAGGCCAGACATGCTCATGCCAAGATGCTGCAGTCCAAAACCGGGCCTTCAAGGGTCAGAACTGTGAAAGGTTGCACTGTAAGGCCATCTACAGTCTCCCCCACTGAAAGTCAACAGCCTTCCACCAGCCATGCTGCAGCCACTGGGGTAGCACTGAGACAGGCAAAGGGACGCAGAAGACTGGTATGAAGGGACTGCACAAGGGTGAACAGTTGATTTGGATGGAATATTGGATGATTTGTTTGCTTTGTGGTGATTTGTATTTCAGCATCGTGGCCAGGAGGCCACGGCGATGGTCAGTATCAGTGCGATGACGAGGTCTGTTTGTTGAACAGTGTTCACTGGTACAGCAGTCAGTTTCATAAGAGATTAGCAATGAAGAAGAGCAAGGAAAAATCTGAAGTAGAACTCCTTAATTGGAAAAGGGTTAACTTCAATGGGATGAGAGTGGATCTATCCAGGGAAAAATGGAACCAAAGTTTGACAGTAAAACTGTAGCAAAGAAATGGGTGATCTTCAAGGAAGAGATGTCTCAGGTACAGGCTGGGTACATTCCAACAAGGGTGAAAGGTAAGGGACCCAAAGCCAGGGATCCTTGGATGATGAGGGAATAGAGATTATGAACAAAAAAACTAGGTGTATGATGCAGGTCAGATGGATTCTTCAAGTGAGGCCAAATACAATAAGTTGAAAGGGGAAGTGAAGAGGAAAATAAGACTGGCAAAGAGAGAATATGGGATAGAATGGCAGTTAACATGAAAGGAACCCAAAAATCTTCTACCGGCATGTAAATAATAAAAGGTGGGGTGGGGCCCATTAGCGACAAAGAGGGTGCTATATGTTTAGTGGCGCAGGCAAGCAATGAATACTTAATCAGTACTTTGTATTAGTGTTTACTAAAGGAAAAGGATGCTGACAAAATATCAGAAGTGGAGATGGCAGAGGTAATGAACGAGATGAAAATTGATCAGGATGTACTGGAAAGGCTGGCGATGCTGAGAGTGAATAAGTCGTCTGGTGTGGATAGTTTGCATCCCAGTTTGCGAAAGGTGGGGGGGGGGGGGGGGGGGCAGCGGGCAGGAAAGATAGCGGAAGGGTTTCCGATAATCTTCCAATCTTTCCTAGACATGGGGGAGGTGCTGGAGGTTTGGAGAATGACAAATATGACACCCTTATTCAAAGGGTGTAAGCACAATCCTAGCAACTACACAACATCAGTTTATGTGGGTCCATTATAGGCAGAGACAGGAGAATTTATAGTGGAGAATACGGAAATGGCAGAGAAGTAAATAATTACTTGCGTCTGTCTTCACGGAGGAAGATACAGAAAATCTCCCAGAAATATTAGGAACCAAGGAACTTGAGAAAATGAGTAACTGAAAGAAATTAATGTTAATAAAGAGGTAGTACTGGAAAAATTAACTGTATTGAAGATTGGTTGAATTTATCAACTACCTGTTTTCCTGTGACATCACACTTGGATTTTTTTTCTCTCAGAATGCAGTCGGTCTGCTCTGGTGGCCGGGACTGGCTACATCTTTTAATCTGTTCGCTGGTACTGCACTCTCTCTCTCTCAGCCGCTGCTCTTTTAAACTGTTCGCCGGTCCTGGTCTCTCCCTCTACTAGAGTATTATGTCCATTTCTGGTCACCACACTTTAGGAAGGATGCGAAGGTCCTTGAGAGGGTACAGAGGGTATTTACCAAAATGGTTCCAAGGATGAGGGATTTTTGGCTACAACGTTACGTTGGCGAAGCTGCAGTTTTCCTTGGAACAAAGGCGATTGAAGGGAGGTTTAATACAAGATTCTGACAGGTTTGGATAGGGTAGACAAAGAAAGGCTGTTCCCATTAGCTGATGAACTAGGGGACACAGATTTAAGGCTTTGGGCAAGGGATGCAGGGGGAATGTGAGGAAAAAAATGTTCATGCAGTGAGTGGTAAAGACCTGGAAGTCGCTGCCTGCAAGGGTGATGGAAGCAGAGACAATGGATAATTTCAAGCAGAAATTGAATGGGCATTTAAGGGAAAATAAACTTACAGGACTACGGCGATAGAGCCGGAGAACAGGACTGATGGGATTGCATTATGGCTGTGCTAGGAATTGCCTCCTACAGAGTATGAGGTTGGTCTATATTTGCTCCAAGCAAATTAAAAACAGCTATTATACTTGTTGCTAAGCCAGCGATGTCAATTTGATTTTATTTATTCGCATTTTATTTTATGAAAGAATGCAACATTGTCAGCTGGGGAAAAATGAAATAGCATTGAGCCCTTGGACTCAATAAGACCTGGAACTGGGAGAAAATGGCACCATATATATAAACCATTTCCTATATGTTTTAGCTGAAACTAACCCAGCCAAGATTTACACCGAGTGTACAGATGATGTTTAAATGTGCAAGGAAAGCTAATCTTGCACTTGTATAGTGCTTTACATAGCTTTGAAACATCTCAAAGTGCTTAATGAATCAGAGGTAATCTAAACAGGCATGAATTGGTGGCATGTCTGCACCGAGTGTTCAGTCTCGGTGCCAGAAGGCACAAACATCAGTTTGGGCCTCAATTCATTGTCATTGGTATACTGTGGGTGATAAATGGGTGTGGGAAGATAGTAAATTAGCTGGCTCCCATGCAGGGCCAGCTGACAGGTTGGATCTGGGAGGGAAGAAGCTATCCTTACTCCTCCTGGCCCTATTAAAAAAGCATTTAAAATCTCCGGAAGCATCCCACTTATGCCACTCAGTGCTTAGTGCAACTAGGTGGAGGGTACATGGTGCACACTCTGCCCACTGTCGGCGAAAATTGCAATCCGGGTCCTACAACCTACAAGTATTTACATCTTTAATCAGTGCCTGTCTGTTTCAGGCTGATCACCATTTATAGAATTGTCTGCGAATTGCATCAGGCAGGCTTTAGGCATTAATAGGGTGGCTGAGGTAACCCCCACACCCAGCTTTTTCCAATTGCCAGTCTCCTGTTTTCAGGTGAGCAGCCAGCAGCTGAAAACTGCCCCAAGATCTCATCCGAAAGACGACATCTCCAACAGTGCAGCACTCCCTCAGTCTTGATCATGTGCTCCAGTGTCTGAAATGGGCCTTGATACCACAACCTTCTGATTCAGATGCAAGAGTGCTGCCAACTGAGTTAAACTGACATTGAATTTACATTTCCAATGATAAATAATTGCAATTTGTACTTATAACAGATATGATTTAATTAAAGGCTTTTCTTGCTGAAAAGTACAACAGAAATTAAAGGGCTTAGGAGTTATGATTGTACTTATGTGTTTGATGTCAGATATGTTGATACTTTTTTGTGGCTAGCCCCCATCTGTTATATACTGTTGCGTTATACAATATAAAAATGTGCATTTCTTCTACAGAGAAAATTTGTTCCCATTGCTAAGAGTTTTAGGATTTTTCAAATTGAGCTGTATGGATAGTGCTGATATGTTCTCAAAATCAAGTTTTTCAACATGAACGACTGTCTCTCTTTTAATAAGATCAAGAATGGCATGCAATCAACTGTACTTTCTTGTTAAGTTAAGCAGGGTTTATTTCCCTATATCAGCGAGCTGGTGCTAACCGCCTTTATGAATTTAGCAGGTCTGTTAATTCAGCCCCAATCCAGATACTGTTTTGGTCTTAGTTGCCATTTTAAAATCAGCATATTTACCAATGATACACAAATCTACCGCTGGATCAGAATCCTGGACTTCCCTTCCTAACAGCTCTGTGGGTATACCTGCACCGATGGACTACAGTGGTTCAAGAAGGCAGCTCACCACAACTTTCTCAAGGGCAATTAGGGATGGGCAACAAATGGCAAAAATATTTGATAGCATAGATAATGGAGGAACTATTTGCTCTGGTGGAGAAGTCCTGAACAAATCACTACGGCATAGAAGGAGGCCATTCGACCCCTCGAGCCAGGCCGACTTTCTGTGGAGCAATCCAGTTAGTCCCATTCCCCTGCTCTATGCCCTTAGCCCACAAATTTATTTCCCTCAAGTGCCCATCAAATTTCCTTTTGAAATCACTGATCATCTCCACTTCCACCACCCTTGCAGCAAGTTCCAGGTCATTACCCCACACAGTGCAAGTCCATAAATCTGTGTCCCCGAGTCCTTGTACTATCAACTAATGGGAACAACTTTTCTTTGCCTACCTTATCTAAACCTGTCATAATCTTTTACACCTCTATCAAATCTCCCCTCAATCTGCAAGGGACATCATCTTAAAACTAGAACAGGGCCATTTACAGGTTAAATCAGGCAGCATTTTTTCCACACAAAGGATAGTAAAAATATGGAATTATACCCCGCAAAGACTGTGGATGCTGAGGGTCAATTAGAGCTTTCAAGACTGGGATTGACAGATTTTTGTTCGCTACGGATTTCAAGGGTTATGGATTAAAAGCAAATAAATGGAGTTGAGTTCGATCAGCTATGATCTAATTGAGATGCTGAATGGCTGGTGAGCAGCAGCATTGGCTTAGATTTCTTTAGCTACTGGTGTCCTGAGGTATCAGCTGGCCTGTACTGACCTTCCCCATATCAGAAATAAGTCGCAACAACAACTTTTTAAGGAATATACAATCATAATCCTTGCTACCAGTTTTGCCTTGCAATATAAGTGGACTGGATTCCACAACACTGGCATTGCCACTGAAGTGCAAATTGCTGCAAACAGAAATGGGATTGAAGTATTAAGGATTACTTGAATTAAAATAAACATCCTGCCATTTTATCTATGGGCCCTAATCCAAAGCTTTTGATTGTCTTGTACATAAAAATTATCAAGACTTCAAGTTCACTTTCACATTGATTTAGTCCAGACAGCCTGAAACAATATAACATTAACAAACTGTATTCAAATAATCATTTTGATTGAGTAATGAGGAACTTATTTAGATCGTACGGCAACACAATTATGACAGCCTTTCACAGACTGCACTCATTTAATTAAGTAACTTCGTGCTACGATCTTTATGCTGATCTTCAAATTTTCTCAGTGCTGCAAGCAAAAGTTCAGCATCATCAGCCATTATAGTGCATACTCACAGGGCAAGTCCCAGCACTACTAGGTTTCATGATTCACCAACTAGAATTGAAGGACATGTTAAGTGCTTCTTCCATACACACACTGCACTTACACTCTTTCTTGCCAATTTCTCTCCATCTGCTTATCTAAAGATTGAGAGAGAAATTTGTTCCCCCTGATTTTTGAGAACAGGGGCCACAATCGCAATGTGCCTGTGCCTGTTCAGCTTGAGGCAGACAAATGCAAAATTCATGTACCCTCTTCTGAATGATTGTGCCACTAGTTGGTGTGATCCCAGTGCTGCTCTCTGCTCTATAATGCTGCCAGCGAGCTCTGCACACAGCAGGAAGCCCTGACAGCGTTGTTTGCCAATCACCTGGTACCAGTAGCCTGCTTTTCTTAGACAGATTGTTGTTTAAAGGGAAACTGCAAAAAAAAATTTGCTGTAATGGTATTTCAATTGGCTTTCAGACACCCAAGATTGCCAGCTGTCCAGCCACAGGAGCCTGAGGAGGAGGAAAGAGAACAGCAACAGGCCCCATCACTTGATCTGACACTCGCAACTACCAGTTCAGACACTGGTACTCTGCTTAACTTGCAGGCTTACTTTAGAGTTGGGATTGGTGAGTCACCAAGCACTGCAACCAGTCCAGGGGTAACGGATGGTTTGCTTGCCAGCTCACCAGAGAGCGAGGTGGCAGACAAGCACTGTTGCAGAGGACTCAGATGAAGACCTTGATGGGGCGGCATATAGGATAAGGCTGATGGGCATGCATACTGAGATATTGGGTGCATTGGCTGGTCTGCCAGGCAGCCTACTGTCACTGCCAATCAGTGAGCATGGCACGGAGCTTGCCCTCTCCTCAACCTCTGCACTATCTCCCTGTTGTGCTGTAGACCCAGAGGCACTGCCACTGCTGTCCCCAAAACTGCAAGTCTTGCTTCCTCATTGACTGAGGAATTTGAATATATTCAGGTAGTACAGTAGAACAATCCCCTACTCCAGACTCCACTGCTTAAGGTATTTCAAATAGTTTAAAAATAGCCTTCACCTTCAATATAACCTACATGTTCATTCTTTTCAATTAGAGTCATAGAGAGCTACAGCACCGAAACAGGCCCTTCGGCCCACCAAGTCCACGCCGACCATCAACCACCCATTTATACTAATCCTACATTAATCCCATTTTCCTTCTCACATCCCCACCTTCCCTCAATTCTCCTACCACCTACCTACACGAGGGGCAATTTTTACAATGGCCAATTTACCTATCAATCCGCAAGTCTTTGGCTGTGGGTGGAAACCAGAGCACCCGGAGGAAACCCATGCAGTCACAGGGACAACTTGCAAACTCTGCACAGGCAGTACCCAGAACCGAATCCGACCAGAATATCTCCTTAAATTGTTAAAAAACTTTAACATGTTGATTATTTTCACAGAAAAATACACTTTCTGACTTTTACTGAACAAGTTTTTTTTATACAGTAGGAAACATAGAAACATAGAAAATAGGAGGAGTAGGCCATTCAGCCCTTCGAGCCTGCTCCGCCAATCATTATGATCATGGCTGATTATCCAACTCAGTAACCTGTACCTGCTTTCCCCCCATATCCTTTGATCTCTTTAAACTCAAGAGCTATATCTAACTCCTTCTTGAAAACATAAAATGTTTTGGCCTCAACTGCTTTCTGTGGTAGCGAATTCCACAGGCTCACCACTCTCTGGGTGAAGAAATTTCTCCTCATCTCAGTCCTGTAAGGTTTACCCCCGATCCTTAGACTATGACCCCTGGTTCTGGACTCGCCCATCATCGGGAACATCCTTCCTTCATCTACCCTGTCAAGTCCTGTTAGAATTTTACAGGTTTCTATGAGATCCCCCATCACTCTTCTGAACTCCACCGAATATAATCCTAAGCGACTCAATCTCTCCTCATACGTCAGTCCCGCCATCTCAGGAACAGTCTGGTAAACCTTCGCTGCACACACTCTATAGCAAGTGCATCCTTCCTCAGATAAGGAGACCAAAGCTGCACACTATATTCCAGGTGTGGCCTCACCAAGGCCCTGTATAACTGCAGCAAGACATCCCTGCTCCTGTACTTGAATCCTCTCACTATGAAGACCAACCTACCATTTACCTTTTTTACTGCCTGTTGCACCTGCATGCTTACCTTCAGCGACTGGTGTACGAGAACACCCAGGTCTTGTCGCATAGTCCCCCCTCTCAGTTTATCGCCATTCAGATAATAATCTGCCTTCCTGTTTTTGCTACCAAAGTTATTTTCACATTTATCCACATTATACTGTATCTGCCATGTTTTTGCCCACTCACTCAACTTGTCCAAATCACCCTGAAGCCTCTCTGCATCCTCCTCACAACTCACCCTTCCACCCAGTTTTGTGTCATCTGCAAATTTGGAGATATTACATTTAGTTCCCTCATCTAAATCATTAATATATATTGTGACTAGCTGGGGTCCTAGCACCGATCCCTGCAGTACCCCACTAGTCACTGCCTGCCATTCGGAAAAAGAACCGTTTATTCCTACTCTTTGTTTCCTGTCTGCCAACCAATTTTCTATCCATCGCAATACACTTGCAGGTTGATAGGTTAATTGGCCATTATAAATTGCCCCTAGTATAGGTAGGTGGTAGGGAAATATATAGGGACAGGTGGGGATGTGATAGGAATATGGGATTAGTGTAGGATTAGTATAAATGGGTGGTTGATGGTCGGCACAGACTCGGTGGGCCGAAGGGCCTGTTTCAGTGCTGTATCTCTAAACTAAACTACTCCCAATCCCACGGGCTTTAATTTTACACGCTAACCTCTTATGTGGGACTTTGTCGAAAGCCTTCTGAAAGTTCAAATAAACCACATCCACTGGCTCCCCTTCATCAACTCTACTAGTTACATCCTCGAAGAATTCTAGTAGATTTGTCAAGCAGGATTTCCCTTTCGTAAATCCATGCTGACTGTTCGATTCTACCACTGTTCTCCAAGTAGTCTGCTATAAACTCACCACCACCTTCTCAAGGGCAATTAGGGATGGGCAATAAATGCTGGCATAGCCAGTGATGCCCACATCCCATGAATGAATAAAAAAAACACTTTGATAATGGACTCTAGAATTTTCCCCACTACTGATGTCAGGCTGACTGGTCTATAATTCCCTGTTTTCTCTCTACCTCCCTTTTTAAATAGTGGGGTTACATTAGCTACCCTCCAATCTGTAGGAACTGTTCCAGAGTCTATAGAATCTTGACAGATGACCACCAATGCATCCATTATTTCTAGGGCCACTTCCTTAAGTACTCTGGGATGTAGATTATCAGGCCCTAGGGATTTATCGGCCTTCAATCCCATCAATTTCCCCAACACCATTTCTCTACTAATACTGATTTTCTTCAGTTCCTCCTTCTCACTAAACCCTGTGTTCCCCAATATTTCTGGTATGTTATTTGTGTCCTCCTTTGTGAAGACAGAACCAAAGTATGCATTTAAACAGGACAAATTATTTTGCCTCGTCAAATAGTACACTCTGCCAGTGGTTCCAAGACTGTGCCAATAAACTCCTCATGCACCAATGCTCAAAAGTATTGTGCAAATAGAGGGCATTTATTTATTTCAGTTTATGTTGCTTGTTGTCATGCAATCTCAATGCCTGTTACAACTGAGATATGGATTATCTGAGGTGTTTACTTCCATGTATTTGAGCCATAAAGGCGGGGCTAAAGTGTGGCGAGTCGAAGAGACTTAGCAGTTGGCAGGAAAATAGACAGAAGCGCAAGGGGAGAGCCAACTGTGTAACAGCCCCGACAACCAGTTTTATCTGCAGCACCTGTGGAAGAGTCTGTCACTCTAGTATTGGCCTTTATAGCCACTCCAGGCGCTGCTTCACAAACCACTGACCACCTCCAGGCGCTTACCCATTGTATCACGAGACAAGGAGGCCAAAGAGAGGATATTGCTTATTGTCTTGCAATCTCAATGCCTGTTACAACTGAGATATGGATTATCTGAAGTGTTCACTTCCATGTATTTGAGCTTTATATATACGTTGGTTTTATTCATTAATTTCATTATTAATTTCAGAGGAATTCCAAGTCTTGCTTCATCCTCCAATTTACTAAACAAGGTGAATATATTCAGCTAGCATGGGATCTGTGTCTGTAGTTTCAGAGCAATAAATTGCTAAATTAAGCGTTATTGCTATACTTCTACAGAAAGGAGGACTCAGCACAGAATCCAGCTGCTTTTTAAATCCTTGGCATAGCTCACCTGAATGTCAAGTGCCAAATCATTGTCAGCAACCCTCAATGTGCATGACACAATAGATATGACTACCTTTAATACACAGATGATGTTGCATCTATTGTAATGGTATCTGCAGTCACTGACCAAAAAATTACCTGAATCAATCTAGTAGGAATAAGACTATATCAACTCAAAGAGGAGATTCCAATAAACAACAGAAGCTGCACTGGTTGACAGGTCTCCTGACTGCACTGTCATGTTGACTGAACCAGTTTGCTTTGTGCTATTCCCCAGATAAGAACAGATGTACAGAGTTTCCAGGAAAGCTGTAACTGTAAGTTCTTGGTAAACAGTTTGGTGCCAACATTAGGACAAATGCCAGTATTCTGTATGTATAGCATACACCGTTAGCAATGATCCTCCTGAGGCCTTTTTACCTCACATACAAGGGTTTAAAGTGTCTGATTCATTTACACAAATAGTAGATCAGTACTTTGACTAAATTTGAGCTAAAAAAACTGGTTGTTCCATTGGGAATATTAGAATACTGAGAATTAATTTTAGGGTTGGACTTTACATCTTCGGCAATAATCATTACGAAGGTTCTTTTTGAAGCTTCCACCAGGTTGCACCTTTTTTTTCAGCGCATTTCACCCAAAGTCAGCCAAACCAGTACAAACGATCGCGGAATTTCAAGAGCATATTACTTAAGGCGCATATCAAATTTCCAAGATCTTTTGTGCTATTTTTTAAAAACAGTGTGATAACAGCTGGCCCGCCCATAAAACTGGCCACACCTCTGGATCGAAGTCACCATCGTGGTGAGTTTCTGCAAATTGTTCCTGTTTGTGGGCCTTCAAGGAGGTTCTTCAAATTAAGTGTTTTAAAAAAAACAAGCAAGGAACTAACAGGCCCTTTTTAGATGCTCTTGAATATAATTTTTCTTTTTAATTGAAGAGGAAACTGACTCCTGTACAACAATATAAAATAGAACTAGCAAAGGTTGGTTTTTTTTTTAAAGTCAATTTCAGTTGCTTAAAATGCTTACATTTTGTGATACTCATTTTCAGCCATATTAATAAAACTGCACTGTTACTACTCTTAAAGCTATCAAGGAATATTTTTAAAAACTTCAAATAATTACATTGTAAAATGTTGCCCGATTACGTTGGTTCATGGCAGACATTTAGACAATATACAAAGACATCTGAGGGAGGAAAAAAAACTTCTCAATACCAGTGCAATTTTGGGCGCAATGTGCATCCAACTGCAACCAAAGCAGAAACTTCAGGTCTCAATATTCTCTTTAGGTTGTGTTTACTGACAACACAACCAGTAGGTGGCGCAGTACTGGCACAGGCACAAATGCAGCCTCATCCACTGAAATATCACTGTCTGTGACGTCCCAGGCAGCTGCCAGTAATCTAGATGGCGCTGCTCAATTTGTCACAAAATCTGAACTGAACCCAAATCCCCTCAATGACTGCAATCGCAGCCTCCACTCCACCCCACCCCCTCCCTCCTGCCATTGCACTTCTCTTCACTGCTCCCTCCTGCGCCTGTCTGCTCAATGCTCGATCCTCACCTCACTGCTGCCTCCCCTCAGCCACTCGCTCCCCACTTCCCCACCCACCCCTCCCAACCCTGGCTGCTCGCTCCTAGCGTCACCGCTTCCCCACTCTTGGTTGCTCGTTCCCCATTGTGCCCCGTCACCTCTTGGCCGCATGCAGTGCGGTGGGAGACAGCGGCCGGTGGGGGGAGGGGGAGCAAGCAATTCTTCACATTTTTTTCTTGGACTGTTTGCTTTACTTAAACTTCTGTTCTTCTTTGTGCCATTTTCAGCTGATTCTCTATAGTCTTAATCCCTTTCCATTCTTATTTCATTAAAATTCATTTCAATTTTCACCTCTATATTAACAACTTGCCCCAATTCTGTCCAGGTGGGATACTGCCCAACTCTCATATAAAGAATCAGCCTGGTTCATGCCAAGAACTACACCTCAGGGAAGGATGCATTCTGAGGTTCATTGCACTAAACATTCTAGAGCTAGAAGAGCCTTCTCTTAGAAACTTTTCAAAATAATGTCCAATTATGTCATTAAAGAGCGCCTTTTCCATTAAAATTAATTGCATCAGCCTTCCCTTTAGGTCTGGTGGAAACAACAGCAAGAAACATTTGTGAAGCACTATGTCCCAGCCTGCCAACCTGACCACAAAATCAAGTACACACATGGCTGATTGCAGCTCGTTCAATATAATCTACACTGGCTTCATGAAGTCAGTGACATTTAGTAACTGAGGGAAACATTATTTTTAGCCAGCCAGTTATTAAGTATGCGCTGAATCTCAACCAGCTACGGAATCTCCAATCAAAGTCAGAGAGTCATACAGCATAGAAACAGGCCCTTCGGCCCACCGTGACTATAATGCCTATCTATACTAATCCCACCTGCCTGCATTAATTCCATATCCCTCTATGCCTTGCTCATTCAAGTACCTGTCCAGATGCCTCTTAAATGTCGCTATTGTTCCTGCCTCCACCACCTCCTCAGGCAACTCATTCCAGATACCCGCTATTCTTTGTGTGAAAAATGTACCCCTTTGATCCCCTTTAAACCTCCTCCCTCTCACATTAAATCTATTCTCTCTAGTTTTATGCACCCCTATCATGGGAAACAGACTCTGGCTATCTACCCTATCTATGCCTCTCATAATTTTATTTCCCTCTATCATGTTCCCTCTCAGCCACCTTCGTTCCAGGGAAAACAGACCCAGCCGATCCAATCTCTCTTTATAACTCAAGCCCTCCAAACCAGGCAACATCCTTGTGAATCTTTTCTGCACCCTCTCTAGCTTAATCACATCTTTTCTGTCGTGTGGCGACCAGAACTGCACACAGTACTCCAAGTGCAGCCTAACCAACATTATGTACAACTGTAACATGACGTCCCAACTCTTGTACTCAATGCCTCGGCCGATGAAGGCAAGCATGCCATAGGCCTTCTTCACCACCCTGTCTACCTGTGTTGCCACTTTCAAGGAACTATGTACTTGCGCCTCAAGGTCTCTCTGTTCAACAACACTCCCCAGGGCCCTGCCATTCACTGTATATGTCCTGCCCTGGTTTAACTTCCCAAAATGCATCACTTTGCACTTGTCTGTGTTAAATTCCATTTGCCAATCCCTTGCCCACTTTCCCAGTTGATCTGTATCCTGTTGTAACCTTAGACAACCTTCTTCACTGTCCACTATACCACCAATTTTGGTGTCATCTGCAAACTTATTAATCATGCCCCTTACATTCACATCCAAGTCATTAAAATATATGACAAACAACAGAGGGCCGAACACCGATCCCTGCGGCACACCACTGGTCACTGGCCTCCAATCTGAAAAACAACCCTCCACTACCACCCTCTGCCTCCTATCACCAAGCCAATTTTGTATCCAAATGGCTAACTCACCCTGGATCCCATGTGTTCGAACCTTCTGGACCAGCCTACCATGCGGGACCTTGTCAAAGGCTTTGCTAAAGTCCATGTAGACAATGTCCATTGCCCTGCCCGCGTCAATCCTCTTGGTCACTTACTCAAAAAACTCAATCAAATTCGTGAGACATGATTTCCCATGCACAAAGCTATGCTGACTATCCCTAATCAGACCTTGCCTTTCCAAATGCATATAAATCTCCCTTCCAATAACTTTCCCACCACTGATGTCAGGCTCACCGGCCTGTAGTTCCCTGGCTTATCCCTGCTCCCCTTCTTAAATAAAGGCACAACATTAGCTATCCTCCAGTCTTCTGGTAACTCACCCGTGGCTAATGATGATACATAAATCTCTGTCAGGGCCCCAGCAATCTCCTCCCTTGCTTCCCATAACATCCTAGGATACACCTGGTCAGGCCCTGGGGATTTATCCACCTTAATACACTTCAAAACCTCCAACACCTCCTCCTTTGTAGTGTTGATATGCTCCAGGATATCACTGTTCCCTCCCATGACCTTCTCCACTGTAAATACAGACGAGAAATATTCATTTAAGACCTCGCCCATTTCCCGTGGCTCCACACATAGATTACCACACTGATCCTTAAGGGGACCTACTCTCTCCCTAGCTACCCTTTTACTCTCAAGTGCTGCAAAATCGCAGGAGTTCAATTCACCTCACACAGAATGCATACCCAACTTTCTAAAAACACTGACCATGCTCCAAAACCATAGGCAGGCGTTATTAAGAACAAAGACAAAGAGGGCTCCAAATCTTTAACCACATAAAACTAGCGAGATTACCAGCACAGAACACTGACAACAAGCACTGTGCTGCTCTCAGCTAACACTCCATCTGTCAGTTCGAATATCAACTTTAGCATTACCTGAGGCTGACTGAGAAAGAATCCCAGTCCCCAAGGACACTCTCAAAATCCCAATGAGCCAGGATGGTCAATCATTAACAGCGCATGGAAACACTAAAAGCCTGTCTGACTCAGCATTCAGATGACAAAGTGTCCCACAGTTTTGGCTTGTCTACCACCATTAAGCATGTTGTGGACTGGGTGGGTAGGTGGTGAATAGAAAGTACCAGTGGGATCTGAGGGAAGGAGCGGTGTGAAAAGTTATGAGACGGCAGCGGGGGAGGGGTGGGGGTAGTGAATCAGTATGACTTGACACGGGAGGAAGTGAATCAGTGTGATCTCAGATGGGGGTGGGGAGTGAATCAGTGTGATCTGAGACGGGGGTGGGGAGTGAATCAGTGTGATCTGAGACGAGGGTGGGGGGGGAGTGAATCAGTATGATCTGAGACGGGGGTGGGGGGGGAGTGAATCAGTATGATCTGAGATGGGAGAGGGGAGTGAATCAATATGATCGCAGCAGGTGCTTTGTGGAGGTTCACAAACTGGGGTGAGGAGGAGATGAAGAGAAGGTTCCCTCTGAACTGGGAGGGGAGAGAGAAGAGTGTAATCATTGTGGTAACCATTTTAACAATCAGATTTAGTAACAGGGCATTAATTGGCATCCAGAATGACCCACAGCGTCTTACAAGAAAGGAGGGGAAACTATTATAATTTTTGCTGCAGTCTTCCTCTGTCCTGCACTGGAAAGCTCCATTAACGACAAGCCTGTGCCTTACTGCATATGCATTAAGGATCTATAGGCTTCAGGCAATCTATAGGCCTGAAAGCAGATCAGAGCCAATTATTGCACCGCCTTTCCATCTTCAGCATAAGTGTTTATTAAAAGGGCAAAAATGTCCCCAAATCTTATTTTTCTAATTCTTATACTGGAGAAATCAGTGTTTGTCAATGAGGTGCTGCTGAAGTGAAGCCGCATGTGCGCAAGTAGTGGAAGGCAACCTGATCACACAGCTAGTAACTCCAATGGAGAGGAAATTCAGGTGGAGTGTATTACAGGCAGCTAATTCTTAACCACCAGTTTACTGCCAAACTCAAAATTATTCCCAATAACTCCAGTATTTGAAGAGACCTGCTTAAAACTGTTTGAAATTCTGTATATTGTCTAGATCAGCAAATTCACCATGAAAGAATGTAACAGTTCCTCAAAATGATGAAACAGGAACAACTCTGCGGGTTTTAATTGACCTCACAAGAGTAAATGAAGTAGGTTATGATTCGTCCAATGCCATCTAGCAACCATTGCATGAGTGATTTTCTACTGTAACTTCCTAGCATCAGTGACTGAAAGTGCATCTTCTCAGTCGGTACTCAAAAGCAAATCCACGTACACAGAAGAAAAATTAAAAATTAATTGAATGCAACAAAATAACTTTACATTTTGATTTTTCACCTAGTTGTTACCTTAAACAACAGTTTTATTATAGATTACAAGCAGCACTGCCTCTTTAAGAACATATGATTTATTTGTACTGAAGCTCTATTTTTGCTTGCATGGAAGGGAGAAAGAAAAAAAGGTAAAGTAGGTACATGAATTAATGCTAGGCCACTGAAGGATAACCACTTCTTACCGTGTTATAATTTGCAGATGTTTATCCAGCCAGAAGAATCTCAGAACATTTTGTACCAATT
The DNA here is from genome assembly GCF_036365525.1 of Heterodontus francisci. Taxonomy (NCBI): domain Eukaryota; kingdom Metazoa; phylum Chordata; class Chondrichthyes; order Heterodontiformes; family Heterodontidae; genus Heterodontus; species Heterodontus francisci. The sequence goes on along the minus strand of NC_090381.1, from coordinate 11,192,067 downwards.
TTGTCGTTCAGTGCAAATGAGATCACATGTTAAGATTATAATGCAGCAAATGTACCCATACAATCATAGTTCCAACAGCACTGGGCTCTTTTTTAAAAATTAGTCAAGGGCATCCATACAAATTGAGTGACGTAACACTGGGCCCGAAACTTCAGGGCAAGCAGCAAAAGGTGTATTCACACCCAGATCCTTGGTTGTCCAGAAGGTGTGGCAATAGACAAGAGGAGATCTGACAGAATCTAAATACTGGTCATGTTCTTTATGTCACTGAACATAATGAATGGATTAGAGTCAGAAGCACCAGTGGATTTGTAGCAGCCTGGTAGCATTTCCTCTACCCTTCATCAGACAAGAAAGGGTGAAAGCTTTGCAGCATTATGAATGGTGTGGTAAGTTCTGTGCATGAGTTTGAGTTGGCTCATTTTGATTTCAATATAAATGACAAAAGTTTCTTGCCAGATTTTCCTCCATTGTACCAATGTAATGGCAGATTGCTATTTCTGGGTGTTTTAGGGTTTAGGAGGTTTAGTTCAGGAGGCACAAAGGAGGTGAATCGTTCTCACTAGAATTTGCAGAGCATTAGTAAGCTGTGCAAGAAGTGTGTGATATAAACACACTTTAATTGTTCTGCTGAATGAGGTGGAACGTCTCTGATAGTTGATGGAAAGACATGATATAGTTCTGGACGGATGGTGTTAGTTAACCTGGCAATGCAGTCCTCATGTTAGGTTAATGGCCAATCCAGCAGTCTGGAACACAGATTTGGTACAGAATGTATAGATGATATGGAAGGTGATATTTTCCATACAATTCCCTCATGCAATCTACCTTTCATACAACCCAGTGTAAGAAGCAACAAAGAGCACAAGAACACACCACAATTGCGCTAATGCTACGGATTTGAATCGCAATCTGCTTTTGAGGGAGAAATCATTTGGTCAGTCAGTTCTGTTTCCAGTTGAGTCCAACTAAGAACTCCTAGCTGTGTTTATGTTAATACTCATGTTTCTTAAAAGTGCTCTTCTTCAATCTTTCCATTCACACAACTTTGTTGACTTATCTACAGGTCTCCTTAAAATTGGTAGAAATTAACAGCAATACTACAACAGATGCAATGTGTGTCAGTTGTAGCTCAGTTGGTAGCATTCTGGCCTCAGTTACCAGGTTCCAGATTCAAATCCAGCACCAGGGTTTGAGCACAAAAATCAAGGCTGACCGTCCAGTGCAGTGCAGTATTGAGGGAATACTGCAGTATTGGAGCTGCCTCTTTCGGATGAGATGTTAAACCAAGGTCCCATCTGCCTGTAAAAGATTCCATAGCGCTATTTCAAAGAGGAGCTGAGAAGTTATCCCCAGTGTCTGGGCCAGTATTGATCCCTCAATCAACTTCACAAAAACAAATTACCTGGTCATTACCACGATGCTGTTCATGGATGTTTGCTGTGCACAAATTAGCTGTAGCACTTCCTACATTACAACAGTGGCTATATTTCAAAAGTACTTTAGTGGCTATAAAGCGGTTTGAGATGTCTGGTGGCTGTGAAAAGCATTATATAAACGCAAGTCTTGCTTTTTAGAAGAGTGACCAATTCACTGGTTACATACAAGAATTCTAATAGTGCCATCTAGTGTAAGGCTTTATACGCTCTTCCTGAAACTACACTTAGCCATTCTCTTGGCTTGTCAGTTGCATTGAAGAAAATCTTTTAACCACTAACATGAGTCCAAGTACAATGGACTGAATGGCCTTATCTATATCTAAATTTCTATCAGTCTATGCACAAGGGGAATAAGTCTTAGTAACTCATCTTACAACCATATGACCACATGAATCTTGAGCCCTTAAAACTGACAGTTCAAACACAATTTGCAAAAGACGACAAACAACCAAAGTCAGCCACTTTCCATAATTTCTGCCACCCCTACCGAACAATGCATTTCAAGTTATTAAGTGGCATCTTCTGTGACTACCTGTAACAGGGCCAGACAACTTCATCATTTCCATAATACTATATGATCAGTGACAAGGATGAGGACAGGCCGGAGTCTGCCTTCACCTCCTCCACACCTTCAAGGTGAAGTGAACCACTGCTGAAAACAAAACAGTGAAATACTTCAAAGCAAAGTAGGAACAGCTGTTTCAATAATGTTATGGCAGGAATTCAAATGCAACGAACCTACCCTCGGGCTTAAGAGCATCAGGTTTTGATGTAACAATGCAAGGCTTTTTGGGCTAAACCCATAACCTTTCACCCCTTTGCTTATCAAGAATCGGGTTATAAGTCCAGCTAAATTGGCGTAGAGATTGGGTGCCACGGGTTGCCTTTGTCGGTGGGAGAGCTCATCGCACCTCACTGGACAGCTACTACCCGCCTCAAACCGGGCAGCCCCCGGTCAATAAGGTTCTGTCCCACCACAGTCCACCTGCTTCAATGGGTGCTTGGAGCTCAGAGTCATTGCCTGAAAAGTGGACTGCAATACCACACCAAACAACATGAAAAAAGGAAACAAGGTACCAGCCCTTCGCTTTCCAAGCTGGAATGTCAGAACTGTGTGTCCTGGCCTTTCGGAAGACCTTACACAAATAAACGATTCTCGGAAGACCGCCATCATTAACAACGAGCTCAGTAGACTCAATGTAGACATTGCAGCACTTCAGGAGACACGCCTCCCCGCGAGTGGATCTCTAGCAGAGCAAGACTACACCTTCTTCTGGCAGGGCAGGGATCCTGAAGAACCAAGACAGCATGGAGTGGGCTTCGCCATCAGAAACTCCTTGCTCAGCATGATGGAGCCTCCCTCAAATGGTTCGGAACGCATACTGTCCATCCGACTGCTCACCACCTCTGATCCAGTACACCTACTCAGCATCTATGCTCCAACACTCTGCTCCCCACCTGAAGCTAAAGACCAGTTCTACGAGGAACTCCACATCATTAGCAGCATCCCCAACACCGAACACCTGTTCCTGCTGGGGGACTTTAATGCCAGGGTTGGGGCCGACCATGACTCATGGCCCTTCTGCCTTGGGCGCTATGGCGTTGGAAGGATGAATGAGAATGGGCAGAGACTGCTTGAGTTGTGTACCTATCATAATCTCTGCATCACCAACTCATTCTTTCACACTAAACCCTGTCACCAGATTTCTTGGAGGCACCCAAGATCACGTCGTTGGCACCAGCTGGATCTCATCGTCACAAGGTGAGCCTTTTTAAACAGTGTTCAAATCACACGCAGCTTCCACAGTGCGGACTGCGACACCGACCACTCTCTGGTGTGCAGCAAGGTTAGACTCAGACCAAAGAAGTTGCATCATTCCAAGCAGAAGGGCCACCCGCGCATCAACACGAGCAGAATTTCTCACCCACAGCTGTTACAAAAATTTCTAAATTCACTTGTAACAGCCCTTCAAAACACTCCCACAGGGGATACTGAGACCAAGTGGGCCCACATCACAGACGCCATCTATGAGTCAGCTTTGACCACCTACGGCAAACGTGCGAAGAGAAATGCAGACTGGTTTCAATCTCATAATGAAGAGCTGGAACCTGTCGTAGCCGCTAAGCGCATTGCATTGTTGAACTACAAGAAAGCCCCCAGCAAGTTAACATCCGTAGCACTTAAAGCAGCCAGAAGCACTGCACAAAGAACAGCCAGGCGCTGCGCAAATGACTACTGGCAACACCTATGCAGTCATATTCAGCTGGCCTCAGACACGGGAAACATCAGAGGAATGTATGACGGCATTAAGAGAGCTTTTGGGCCAACCATCAAGAAGATCGCCCCCCTCAAATCTAAATCAGGGGACATAATCACTGACCAACGCAAACAAATGGACCGCTGGGTTGAGCACTACCTAGAACTGTACTCCAGGGAGAATGTTGTCACTGAGACTGCCCTCAATGCAGCCCAGTCTCTACCAGTCATGGATGAGCTGGACATACAGCCAACAAAATCGGAACTCAGTGATGCCACTGATTTTCTAGCCAGTGGAAAAGCACTTGGAAAGGACAGCATTACCCCTGAAATAATCAAGAGTGCTAAGCCTGTCATACTGTCAGCACTCTATGAACTGCTTTGCCTGTGCTAGGACGAGGGAGCAGTACCACAGGATATGCGCGATGCCAATATCATCACCCTCTGTAAGAACAAAGGTGACCACGGTGACTGCAACAACTACCGTGGAATCTCCCTGCTCAGCATAGTGGGGAAAGTCTTCGCTCGAGTCGCTTTAAACAGGCTCCAGAAGCTGGCCAAGCGCGTCTACCCTGAGGCACAATGTGGCTTTCGGGCAGAGAGATCGACCATTGACATGCTGTTTCCCTTCGTCAGCGACAGGAGAAATGCCGCAAACAACAGATGCCCCTCTACGTTGCTTTCATTGATCTCACCAAAGCCTTTGACCTCGTCAGCAGACGTGGTCTCTTCAGAATACTAGAAAAGATCGGATGTCCACCAAAGCTACTAAGTATCATCACCTCATTCCATGACAATATGAAAGGCACAATTCAACATGGCGGTACCTCATCAAACCCCTTTCCTATCCTGAGTGGCGTGAAACAGGGCTGTGTTCTTGTCCCCACACTTTTTGGGATTTTCTTCTCCCTGCTGCTTTCACATGCGTTCAAGTCTTCTGAAGAAGGAATTTTCCTCCACACAAGATCAGGGGGCAGGTTGTTCAACCTTGCCCATCTAAGAGCGAAGTCCAAAGTACGGAAAGTCCTCATCAGGGAACTCCTCTTTGCTGACGATGCTGCTTTAACATCTCACACTGAAGAGTGCCTGCAGAGTCTCATCGACAGGTTTGCGGCTGCCTGCAATGAATTTGGCCAAACCATCAGCCTCAAGAAAACGAAGATCATGGGGCAGGACATCAGAAATGCTCCATCCATCAATATTGGCGACCACGCTCTGGAGGTGGTTCAACAGTTCACCTACCTAGGCTCAACTATCACCAGTAACCTGTCTCTAGATGCAGAAATCAACAAGCGCATGGGAAAGGCTTCCACTGCTATGTCCAGACTGGCCAAGAGAGTGTGGGAAAATGGCGCACTGACACGGACCACAAAAGTCCGAGTGTATCAAGTCTGTGTCCTCAGTACCTTGCTCTATGGCAGCGAGGCCTGGACAACGTATGTCAGCCAAGAGCGACGTCTCAATTCATTCCATCTTCGCTGCCTCTGGAGAATACTTGGCATCGGGTGGCCTCGAGGCGGCCAACATCCCCAGCTTATACACACTACTGAGTCAGCGGCGCTCGAGATGGCTTGGCCATGTGAGCCGCATGGAAGATGGCAGGATCCCCAAAGATACATTGTACAGCGAGCTCGCCACTGGTATCAGACCCACCGGCCGTCCTTGTCTCCGCTTTAAAGACGTCTGCAAATGCGACATGAAGTCCTGTGACATTGATCACAAGTCGTGGGAGTCAGTTGCCAGCGTTCGCCAGAGCTGGCGGGCAGCCATAAAGGCGGGGTTAAAATGTGGCGAGTCGAAGAGACTTAGCAGTTGGCAGGAAAAAAGACAAAAGCGCAAGGGGAGAGCCAACTGTGTAACAGCCCCGACAAACAAATTTTTCTGCAGCACCTGTGGAAGAGCCTGTCACTCTAGAATTGGCCTTTATAGCCACTCCAGGCACTGCTCCACACACCACTGACCACCTCCAGGCGCTTACCCATTGTCTCTCGAGATAAGGAGGTCAAAGAAAAAAAAAATTTACCTCTGCCTTAAACATATTCAAAGACTCTGTTTCCACTGCCTTTTGAGGAAAAGAGTTTCAAAGACGACCCTCTGAGAGAAAAGATTTCTCCTCATCTCTGTCTGACATGAGACACCGCTTTTTTTAAACAGAGGTAGGATCTCGTTTCTTTGTTAAAGAATGAAAAGCCCCAAATTAAATTTAACGTCTTGTACAATTGTAACCATGATGCTCTTCCTCTCTTTGTCCTTTGAAGTCTTTGACACAGCTGACCACACCATTTCCCTTCATTGTCCAGCTCACAGGGACAATCCTTGCCTGTTTTGCTTGATGAACTTTTTCTATTTACAACAGGATAAATTTCTTGTTTTGATTTGAAGCACTGGCTCTGGAATAGCAAGGTACATTCTCTAGGGCCTCAGAGCACCAACTTTCCACAATTAAACAAACAATGGTATGGCACCTGCAATCTCTGAATATGTTTCTTATAAAAATAGAGAACTTCACTGAAGCGCGATCAGCCGAACATTAGTCAAATAATACAGGTAACTAAAAGTTTGGCCAATGAGGTGGGTTCATGCTCATTCATTAAGACTACCAAGCAACTCAAAGGAGGTGGAAAAGAAAGCTTTTAAGGCCATGATGGAAAATGGCACAGAGTTAAGACAGATTCAATAACAAAAGTAAGACAGTAATAGACTTAAGATGACTGGTGGAATGGGTGGATACATGGCAGATTGGAAGAATAACAATAGATGCAAAATGCTATTAAATCATAAAAGCACAGAATGTCGCCATGCGGCCCATCGAGTCCATGCTGTCTCTGAGAGCAATCCAGTAGAATTTTAAAGAGGGTGCAAGAACAGAGACAGCTGGGGCATTTCTGCATACATCTTTGAAGGCAGCAGGGCAAGTTAACAAAGCAAAAGGGATTTACAAATAGAAGCAGAGTGTACAAAAGTTAGAAACTTATGCTAAACCTACATCAAACACTAGTTCAGCATCAGTTGGAGTATTGGATCCAATTCTGGAGAACTGTGTGCCGTTTTGGTCTCCACATTAAGAAAGGAGTATTGGAGGCAGTACAGTGAAGGTTCACTAAATTGGTCCCTGGGATGAGAGGGTTGTCCTATGTTGAGAGGCTGAGTAAATTGTGCCTATATTCTCTGGAGTTTAGAAGAATGAGAACACACACGATTCTGAAGGGACTGGACAGGGTAGACACTGAGAGATTGTTTCTACTGGTCGAGGAATCTAAAACACGGGGGCACAGTCTCAGGATAAGGGACCGATCATTTAGGACTGAGATGAAGAGAAATTATTTCACTCAAAGGGTTGTGAATCTTCGGAATTCTGTACCCAGAGGGTTGTGGATGCTCCGGCATTGAATACGTTTAAGGCTGGGATAGACAGACATTTGGTTTCTCAGGGAATAAAGGGATATGGCGAGTGGGCAGGAAATTGTAGTTGAAGCCTAAAATCAGCATTGATTGTATTAAATGACAGAGCAGGCTTGATGGACCATATGGTCTACACCTGCTCCTATATCTTGTGGACAATGTATTTTAGGAGACGTTATGATTTTGTAAAGGGTGCAGAAGACATTTACTAATGTGGTTCCAGGGAATGAGGGTTTACAGTTACTTCAGTCCTGTAGAGTGCACATCTGTTCCATGTGGGAACTCCAGACGTGGACGACCACATGGGCAAGAAGAGTTATCAGCTGGAGCAGCTTGAGCTCTGGGTTTTGGAGATTGAGCAGCATGCGTCACTGTGGTGCATCAGTGAGGCTGAGAGCCATGTGGATTGCATGTTTCGTGATGTGGTCACATTTGCGCCACACAAGTGCCATGCAATGATCATCTCCAACAAGATGATAAGGTGAGTACTACTAAAGTGTTTTTTTTAAATTCAGTGTAGCTTATTAAGGACTTTAGATTGGAGTGGGGAGAACAAGGCCCCTAGTGTAATTAGTATTTTTTAATTACTTCTTTGGGCCTCCTTATCTCGAGAGACAATGGATACGCGCCTGGAGGTGGTCAGTGGTTTGTGAAGCAGCGCCTGGAGTGGCTATAAAGGCCAATTCTGGAGTAACAGGCTCTTCCACAGGTGCTGCAGAGAAATTTGTTTGTTGGGGCTGTTGCACAGTTGGCTCTCCCCTTGCGCCTCTGTCTTTTTTCCTGCCAACTACTAAGTCTCTTCGACTCGCCACAATTTAGCCCTGTCTTTATGGCTGCCCGCCAGCTCTGGCGAATGCTGGCAACTGACTCCCACGACTTGTGATCAATGTCACACGATTTCATGTCGCGTTTGCAGACGTCTTTATAACGGAGACATGGACGGCCGGTGGGTCTGATACCAGTGGCGAGCTCGCTGTACAATGTGTCTTTGGGGATCCTGCCATCTTCCATGCGGCTCACATGGCCAAGCCATCTCAAGCGCCGCTGACTCAGTAGGGTGTATAAGCTGGGGATGTTGGCCGCTTCAAGGACTTCTGTGTTGGAGATATAGTCCTGCCACCTGATGCCAAGTATTCTCCGAAGGCAGCGAAGATGGAATGAATTGAGACGTCGCTCTTGGCTGGCATACGTTGTCCAGGCCTCGCTGCCGTAGAGCAAGGTACTGAGGACACAGGCCTGATACACTCGGACTTTTGTGTTCCGTGTCAGTGCGCCATTTTCCCACACTCTCTTGGCCAGTCTGAACATAGCAGTGGAAGCCTTACCCATGCGCTTGTTGATTTCTGCATCTAGAGACAGGTTACTGGTGATAGTTGAGCCTAGGTAGGTGAACTCTTGAACCACTTCCAGAGCGTGGTCGCCAATATTGATGGATGGAGCATTTCTGACATCCTGCCCCATGATGTTCGTTTTCTTGAGGCTGATGGTTAGGCCAAATTCATTGCAGGCAGACGCAAACCTGTCGATGAGACTCTGCAGGCATTCTTCAGTGTGAGATGTTAAAGCAGCATCGTCAGCAAAGAGGAGTTCTCTGATGAGGACTTTCCGTACTTTGGACTTCGTTCTTAGACGGGCAAGGTTGAACAACCTGCCCCCTGATCTTGTGTGGAGGAAAATTCCTTCTTCAGAGGATTTGAACGCATGTGAAAGCAGCAGGGAGAAGAAAATCCCAAAAAGTGTGGGTGCGAGAACACAGCCCTGTTTCACACCACTCAGGATAGGAAAGGGCTCTGATGAGGAGCCACCATGTTGAATTGTGCCTTTCATATTGTCATGGAATGAGGTGATGATACTTAGTAGCTTTGGTGGACATCCGATCTTTTCTAGTAGTCTGAAGAGACCACGTCTGCTGACGAGGTCAAAGGCTTTGGTGAGATCAATGAAAGCAATGTAGAGGGGCATCTGCTGTTCACGGCATTTCTCCTGTATCTGACGAAGGGAGAACAGCATGTCAATAGTCGATCTCTCTGCACGAAAGCCACACTGTGCCTCAGGGTAGACGCGCTCGGCCAGCTTCTGGAGCCTGTTCAGAGCGACTCGAGCAAAGACTTTCCCCACTATGCTGAGCAGGGAGATTCCACGGTAGTTGTTGCAGTCACCGCGGTCACCTTTGTTTTTATAGAGGGTGATGATGTTGGCATCGCGCATGTCCTGGGGTACTGCTCCCTCGTCCCAGCACAGGCATAGCAGTTCATGTAGTGCTGAGAGTATAGCAGGCTTGGCACTCTTGATTATTTCAGGGGTAATGCTGTCCTTCCCAGGGGCTTTTCCGCTGGCTAGGGAATCAATGGCATCACTGAGTTCCGATTTGGTTGGCTGTATGTCCAGCTCATCCATGACTGGTAGAGGCTGGGCTGCATTGAGGGCAGTCTCAGTGACAGCATTCTCCCTGGAGTACAGTTCTAGGTAGTGCTCAACCCAGCGGTCCATCTGTTTGCGTTGGTCAGTGATTATGTCCCCCGATTTAGATTTGAGGGGGGTGATCTTCTTGATGGTTGGCCCAAGAGCTCTCTTCATGCCATCATACATTCCTCTGATGTTTCCGGTGTCTGAGGCCAGCTGAATATGACTGCATAGGTGTTGCCAGTAGTCGTTTGCGCAACGCCTAGCTGTTCTTTGTGCAGTACTTCTGGCTGCTTTAAGTGCTGCGGATGTTAAATCGCTGGGGGCTTTCTTGTAGTTCAAAAGTGCAATGCGCTTAGCGGCTATGACAGGTTCCAGCTCTTCATTATGAGATTGAAACCAGTCTGCATTTCTCTTCGCACTTTTGCCGTAGGTGGTCAAAGCTGACTCATAGATGGCGTCTCTGATGTGGGCCCACTTGGTCTCAGCATCCCCTGTGGGAGTGTTTTGAAGGGCTGTTACAAGTGAATTTAGAAATTTTTGTAACAGCTGTGGGTGAGAAATTCTGCTCGTGTTGATGCGCGGGTGGCCCTTCTGCTTGGAATGATGCAACTTCTTTGGTCTGAGTCTAACCTTGCTGCACACCAGGGAGTGGTCGGTGTCGCAGTCCGCACTGTGGAAGCTGCGTGTGATTTGAACACTGTTTAAGGCGGCTCGCCTTGTGACAATGAGGTCTAGCTGGTGCCAACGACGTGATCTTGGGTGCCTCCATGAAACCTGGTGACAGGGTTTAGTGTGAAAGAACGAGTTGGTGATGCAGAGGTTATGATAGGTACACAACTCAAGCAGTCTCTGCCCGTTCTCATTCATCCTTCCAACGCCATAGCGCCCAAGGCAGGAGGGCCATGAGTCATGGTCGGCCCCAACCCTGGCATTAAAGTCCCCCAGCAGGAATAGGTGTTCGGTGTTGGGGATGCTGCTAATGATGTTATGGAGTTGTTCATAGAACTGGTCTTTAGCTTCAGGTGCGGAACAGAGTGTTGGAGCATTTGGAGTATTTTTTAATTAAGGGAGTAACTAATTAATCGAAGGTTAAGTCATGATGGGAGAGCTCAACCCAGTGATATGCTCTTCCTGCGCAATGTGGGAAATCAGGGATGCTTCCAGTGTCCCTGACGACCATGTGCAGGAAGTGTATCCATCTGCAGCTACTGGCTATCCGCATTACAGAGCTGGAGCTGCGGGTGGATTCACTGTGGAGCATCCGTGATGCTGAGGATGTCGTGGATAGCACGTTTAGTGAGGTGGTCACTCCGCAGGTAATGGCTGCACAGGCAGAAAAGGGATGAATGACCACCAGGCAGAGGAGTAGGCGCAGGCAGGTAGTGCAGGAGTCCCCTGTGGCCATCCCCCTCTCAAACTGACATACCGCTTTGGATACTTGTTGGGGGGGGTTGACCTCTCAGGGGAAAGCAGCAACAGCCAAGTTCGTGGCACCACGGAGGGCTCTGCTGCACAGCAGGGGAGGAAAAGGGGTGGAAGATATAGTGATAGGGGAAATTATCGTAAGGGGTGCTGATAGGCGTTTCTGTGGCCGCAAACGAGACTCCAGGATGGCATGTTGCCTCCCTGGTGCTAGGGTCAAGGATGTCTCGGAGCGGCTGCAGGACATTCTGAAAGGGGAGGGTGAGCAGCGAGAGGTCATGGTCCATATTGGTACTAACGACATAGGCAGGAAGAGAGATGAGGTCCTGCAAAGTGAATATAGGGAGTTAGGCAGAAGGTTAAAAAGCAGGACCTCTCGGGTTGTAATCTCAGGTTTACTCCCTGTGCCACGTGCTAGTGAGGGTAGGAATAGGAGGATAAGGCACATGAATGCGTGGCTGAAGAGCTGGCGGAGGTGGGAGGGCTTCAGCTACTTGGATCATTGAGATCTCTTCTGGTGCAGTGATGACCTGTACAAGAGGGACGGGTTGCATCTGAACTGGAAGGGGACCAATATCCTTTTGGGGAGGTTTGCTAGTACTACTCGAGAGGGTTTAAACTAGTCTGGCAGGGGGATGGGACCCAAAGTAGTAGTCTCTCAGATGAGATAGTTGAGACAAATGTAGAGGTTAAAGCAAGCAATTCCAGTAGGCAGGCCGGGCAGGGGCAGGACAGGGAGCGTGGAAGGTCTGGTAGGCTAAACTGCATTTGCTTTAATGCAAGAAGCCTTACAGGTAAGGCAGATGAACTCAGAACATGGATCGGTACATGGGATTGTGATATTATAGCTATTACGGAAACGTGGTTGAGGGATGGGCAGGACTGGCAGCTCAATGTTCCGGGGTACCAATGCTTCCAGCGTGACAGAGGTGGAGATAAGAGAGGAGGGGGAGTTGCACTCTTGATTAGGAAGGACATCACGGCAGTACTTAGAGAGGATATCCCGGGGGGAACGACCAGCGAGGCCATATGGGTAGAACTTAGAAATAAGAAAGGGGTGATCACTTTGATGGGATTATACTAAAGTCCCCCCAATAGGAATTATAGGGACGTAATAGTAGGTGATTTTAACTTCCCTAATATTGACTGAGACTGCCTTAATGCGAAGGGATCAGATGGGGAAGATTTTGTTAAGTGTGTCCAGGATAGTTTTCTGAAGCAGTATGTGGATGGCCCTACTAGAGAAGGGGCTACACTCGACCTCCTCTTGGGAAATGAGGCTGGGCAGGTGGTTGATGTATCAGTGGGGGAGCACTTTGGGACCAGTGACCATAACTCTATTAGCTTCAAGATAGTTCTAGAAAAAGTCCTAAATTGGGGGAAGGCTAATTTCGATGGCATCAGACAGGAGCTCTCAAAAGTTGAATGGGAGAGGCTGTTTACAGGTAAAGAGACGTCTGGCAAGTGGGAGGCTTTTAAAAGTGAGATAGGAAGAGTTCAGGATCGGCATGTTCCTGTTCGATGGAAGGGCAATGCTGATAAATTTAAGGAACCTTGGTTGACGAGGGATATTAAGGGTCTGGTCAGGACAAAGAAGGAGGCATATGTCAGGTATAGGCAGCTGGGATCGAGTCCCTCGAGGAGTGTAGGGCATGTAGGAGTACATTTAAGAAGGAAATTAGGAGGGCAAAAAGGGGCCATGAGATTTCCCTGGCAGGTAAGATAAAGGAGAATCCTAAAAGATTCTATAAGTATATTAAGAGTAAAAGGGTAGCTAGGGAGAGAGTAGGTCCCCTTAAGGATCAATATGGCAATCTATGTGTGGAGCCACGGGAAATGGGTGAGGTCTTAAATGAATACTTCTCGTCCGTATTTACCGTGCATTTTTGTGAAGAAGTTTTAAATAAGATTAATTTATTGACTTACTTTCTCATCATTATATTGGACACTGATTTAGTATGATAGAACCATAGAACCATCAAAAAAATTACAGGACAGGAGGCCATTCAGCCCATCGTGTCTGCGTCAGCCGAACAAACTATTCGCCCAAACTCCATAGCCCTACAGGTTACAGCACTTCAGGTACAGGTCCAGGTACCTTTTAAAAGAATTGAGGGTCTCTGCCTCCAACACCATTCCTGGCAGTGAATTCCAGACACCTAACACTCTCTGGGTGAAAAAGTTTCCCCTCATGTCCCCTCTAATCCTTCTACCAATCACTTTAAATCTGTGTCCCCTGGCAACTGACCTCCCTGCCAGGGGAAACTGATCCATCCTGCCCACTCTATCTAGGACCCTCATAATTTTGTACAACTCAATCAAGTCACCCCTCAGCCTCCTCAGTTTCAGGGAAAACAACCCTAGCCGATCAAATCTTTCTTCATAGCTGCGACCTTCAAGTCCTGGCAACATTCTTGTAAAATCTCCTCTGTACTCCCTCCAGAACAATTATGCCCTTTCTGTAATGTGGTGACCAGAGCTGTTCGCAATACTCCAGCTGTGGTCTAACCAGCGTTTTATACAGTTCCAGCATCACATCCCTGCTTTTGTACTCTATACCTCGGCCAACAAAGGAAAGCAATCTATGTGCCATCTTCACCACTCTATCCATCTGTCCTGCCACCTTCAGGGACCTATGGACATGCACTCCAAGGTCTCTCACATCTTCTACCCATTTCAATATCCTCCTATTTATAGTGTATTCCCTCGCTTTATTCGCCCTCCCCAAATGAAATACCTCACACTTCTCTGGATTGAATTCCATTTGCCACTTATCCGCCCACTGAACCAAAACATTGATATCATTCTGGAGTCCACGGCTTTCCTCCTCAGTATTAACTACACGGCCAATTTTTGTGTCATCAGCAAATTTCCCAATCATGCCTCCCACATTTAAGTCCAAATCATTAATATATACCACAAACAGCAAGGGACCCAACACTGAGCCCTGTGGGATGCCACTGGAAACTGCTTTCCATTCACAAAGACATCCGTCGACCTTTGTTTTCTGTCTCTCTACTCCCAACCTCTCTCTCTCTCTCTGCCCCCCAACCTCTCTCTCTCTCTGTCCCCCAACCTCTCTCTCGCTCTCTCTGCCCCTCAACCTCTCTCTCTCTCTCTCTCTCTGCCCCTCAACCTCTCTCTCTCTCTCTGCCCCTCAACCTCTCTCTCTCTCTGCCCCCCAACCTCTCTCTCTCTCTGCGCCCCCCAACCTCTCTCTCTCTCTGCACCCCCCAACCTCTCTCTCTCTCTGCCCCCCAACCTCTCTCTCTCTCTGCCCCCCAACCTCTCTCTCTCTCTGCCCCCCAACCTCTCTCTCTCTCTGCCCCCCCAACCTCTCTCTCTCTGCCCCCCCAACCTCTCTCTCTCTCTCTGCCCTCCAACCTCTCTCTCCCCCTCTATCTCTGTCCCCGCCTCCCTCGCTGTCCGCTCTCGAGCTCTCTCTGTCCCCCCCCCCCTCACTCTCTCTCTCTGTCCCCGCCTCCGTCTAGCTTTCTGTCTCCCCCCTCTCTCTCTCTGTCCCCCCTTCTCGTTCTCTGTCTTCCTCCTCTCTCTCTCTCTCTCTGTTACCCCCCTCTCTCTCCTCCCCTCCTCTCTCTCGCCCCTCCTGCCCCCCACTCTCTGTCCACTCCTCTCTGTGTCTCCCCTCTCCATCCACAACTCTCTTTCTTTGTGTCCTCCCTCTCTCTCTCCCCGCTCTCCCTGGTTTCAGGGATGAGGAATTTCAGTTATGAAGACAGATTGGAGAAGTGAGGACTGTTTTCCTTGGAGAAGAGAAGACTGAGAGGTGATCTGATAGAGGTATTCAATCTGGACAGAGCAGATGGAGAGAAACTGTTCCCACTCGTGAAAGGATTGAGAACGAGAGGGCACAGATTTAAACTATTTGGTAAGAGAAGCAAAAGTGACATGAGGCAAAACTTTTTCACGCGGTGAGTGGTTAAGGGCTGGAATGCGCTGCCCGAGAACGTGGTGGAGGCAGGTTCAATTGAAGCACTCAAAAGGGGAGATCTTGTTTGATCAACTTGATCGAGTTTTTGAAGAAGTAACAAGGAAGATAAATGAGGATAGTGCAGTTGATGTGGTCTACATGAGCTTTGGCAAGGCTTTTGACAAGGTCCCACATGGCAGACTGGTGAAAAAAATAAAATCCCATGGGATCCAGGGAAATGCAGCAAGGTCATTACAAAATTGGCTCAGTGGCAGGAACAAAGGGTAATTGTTGACGGGTGTTTTAGTGACTGGAGGGCTGTTTAGAGTGGTGTTCCACAGGGCTCAGTACTGAGTACCCTGCTTTTTGTGGTATATATTAATGATTTGGTTGTAAACGTAGGGCGTATGATCAAGAAGTTTGCAGACGACACAAAGATTGGCCGTGTGGTAGATAGCGAGGAGGATTGCTGTAGGTTGCAGGAAGATATTGATGGTCTGGTCAGATGGACAGAAAAGTGGCAAATGGAATTCAACCTGGAGAAGTGTGAGGTGATGCATTTGGCGAGGTCAAAGAAGGCAAAGGAATACATGATTAATGGGAAAATACTGAGACGTGTAGAGGAAGTGAGGGAGCTTGGAGCGAATGTTCACAGATTCCTGAAGTTAGCAGGACAGGTTGGTAAGATGGTTAAGAAGGCATATGGAATCCTTTCCTTTATTAGCCAAGGTACAGAATATAAGAGCAGGGAAGTTACGCTGGAACAGTATAACTCATTGGTTAGGCCACAACTTGAGTACTGTGTGCAGTTCTGGTCACCTCATTACAGAAAGCATATAACTGTACTAGAGGGTACAGAGGAGATTTACCAGGATGTTGCCAAGACTGGAAAAATGCAGCTAAGAGGAAAGATTGGATAGGCTGGGATTGTTCTCCTTGGAACAGAGAAGGCCGAGGGGAGATATGATTGAAATGTGCAAAATTTTGAGGGGCCTGGATAGAGTGGAGGTGAAGGGTCTATTCACCTTAGCAGAGAGGTCAGAGACGAGGGGGCAGAGATTTAAAGTGATTGGTAGAAAAATTACAGGGGGGGATGAGGAAAAACAAAGAGGGTGGTGGGGGTCTGGTACTCACTGCCTGAAAGGGTAATTCAGGCAGAGACCCTCAACTCATTCAAAAGGAGTCTGGACATGCACCTCAAGTGCCGTAACTTGCAGGGCTATGGACCAAGTTCTGGAACGTGTGATTAGAATACAAACAAAGAACAAAGAACAGTACAGCACAGGATCAGGCCATTCGGCCCTCCAAGCCTGCGCCGATCTTGATGCCTGCCTAAACTAACACCTTCTGCACTTCCGGCGCCCATATCCTTCTATTCCCATCCTACTCATGTATTTGTTAAGATGTCTCTTAAACGTCGCTATCGTATCTGCTTCCACCACCTCCCCCGGCAGCAGGTTCCAGGCACTCACCACCCTCTGTGTAAAGAACTTGCCTCGCACATCCCCTCTAAACTTTGCTCCTCGCCTTAAACCTATGTCCCCTAGTAACTGACTCTTCCACCCTGGGAAAAGGCTTTTGACTATCCATTCTGTCCATGCCGCTCACAACTTTGTAAACCTCGATCATGTCGCCCCTCCACCTCCGTCGTTCCAGTGAAAACAATCCGAGTTTATCCAACCTCTCCTCATAGCTAATGCCCTCCAGACCAGGCAACATCCTGGTAAACCTCCTCTGTACCCTCTCCAAAGCCTCCACGTCCTTCTGGTAGTGTGGCGACCAGAATTGCACGCAATATTCTAAGTGTGGCCTAACTAAGGTTCTGTACAGCTGCAGCATGACTTGCCTATTTTTATACTCTATGCCCCGACCGATGAAGGCAAGCATGCCGTATGCCTTCTTGACTACCTTATCCACCTGCGTTGCCACTTTCAGTGACCTGTGGACCTGTACGCCCAGATCTCTCTGCCTGTCAATACTCCTAAGGGTTCTGCCATTTACTGTTTACTTCCCACCTGCATTAGACCTTCCAAAATGCATTACCTCACATTTGTCCGGATTAAACTCCATCTGCCATTTCTCCGCCCAAGTCTCCAACCGATCTATATCCTACTGTATCCTCTGACAATCCTCATCACTACCGCAACACCACCAACCTCTGTGTCGTCCGCAAACTTACTAATCAGACCAGCTACATTTTCCTCCAAATCATTTATATATACTACAAGCAGCAAAGGTCCCAGCACTGATCCCTGCGGAACACCATTAGTCACATCCCTCTATTCAGAAAAGCACCCTTCCACTGCTACCCTCTGTCTTCTATGACAGAGCCAGTTCTGTATCCATCTTGCCAGCTCACCTCTGATCCCGTGTGACTTCACCTTTTGTACTAGTCTGCCATGAGGGACCTTGTCAAAGGCTTTACTGAAGTCCATGTAGATAACATCCACTGCCCTTCCTTCATCAATCATCTTTGTCACTTCCTCAAAAATAGGTGGAACGTTTCTCGGCCAGCATGGACACGATGGGCCAAGTGGCCTCTTTCTGTGCCTTAAATGGCACAGTGGCGCAGTGGTTAGCACCGCAGCCTCACAGCTCCAGGGACCCGGGTTCGATTCAGGGTACTGCCTGTGCGGAGTTTGCAAGTTCTCCCTGTGTCTGCGTGGGTTTTCGCCGGGTGCTCCGGTTTCCTCCCACAGCCAAAGACTTGCAGGTAATAGGTAAATTGGCCATTGTAAATTGCCCCTCGTGTAGGTAAGTGATAGGGAATATGGGATTACTGTAGGTTTAGTATAAATGGGTGGTTGTTGGTAGGCAAAGACTCGGTGGGCCGAAGGGCCTGTTTCAGTGCTGTATCTCTAAATAAAAATAAAAAAAATAATAAATAAACCGTCTATGATTCTATTCTAATCTCCCTAACAATTCAGTTTAGCTAACCGGATAGTAGGAGGCTCTATTTGAGAATTTTCTAGGCCTCCTTCTGCCTCATCCGCACTATCCCTTTTATGTTTCACTGTTCCTACTACCAGACATACTTGTTCCTGCTTATCCTCCACCCAGCAGTGATACTGTTTCAACATACTGATGTGACACAGCTGATTCTTTTTCCACTGATCTGGGTGGCAATTAAATAATTGACTTTACCAATTCTTTTGACTACTCTATAAGGTCCACTGAACCGTGCTTTCAGTGGTTCACCCTGTAAAGGCAGTAATACTAAAATCTCATTCCCTGATTGAAATGTTCGTTCCTGAGCCACTCTGCGGGCTCTTGTGCGCCACTCCCAGAACACGGATACATAATCTAACATGCAAGATTTGTCCCTCTATTCCAAAAACTTTTCTTTGATTAGTTTTAGTGGATCTCTCACCTCATGTCCATAAAGTAATTCAAAAGGACTAAAACCGGTCGACTCATTCGGTGAATCCCCAGTGGCAAACAAAAGAAATTCTAGCCCTTTGTCCCAATCATGGGAATATTCATGACATGAACATGAATAAATGAACATATGAATTAGGAAGAGTAGGCCACTTCGAGCCTGCTCCACCATTCAATAAATTCATGGCTGAACTGATTACTCCACATTTCCACCTACCTCCAATAACCTTTCACCCCCTTGCTTGTCAAGAATCTATCTACCTCTTCCATTAAAAATATTCAAAGGCTCTGCTTCCACCGCCTTTTGAGGAAGAGAATTCCAAAGACTCATGACCCTCCAAAAGAAAACAAATTCTCCTCATCTCTGTCTTAAATGGACGATCCCGTATTTTTAAACAGTGACTCCTAGTTCTATATTCTCCCACAAGGGGAAACATTCTTTCCGCATCCACTCTGTCAAGATCCCTCAGGATCTTATATGTTTCAATCAAGATGCATTTTTCTCTTCTAAATTCCAGCGGATACAAGCCTAGCCTGTCCAATCTTTCTTCGTAAAACAGCCGTCCCATTCTAGGTATTAGTCTAGTAAACCTTCTCTGTACTGCCTCCGACGCATTTACATCCTTCCTTAAATAAGGAGACCAGTACTGTACACAATACTCTAGATGTGGTCTCATCAATGTCCTGTATAGCTGAAGCATAACCTCCCTACTTTTGTATTCAATTCCCCTCACGATAAACGATAACATTCTATTAGCTTTCCTAATTACGTGCTCTACCTGCATGCTAACCTTTTGCGATTCATGCACTAGAACACCCAGATTCCTCTGCATCTCAGAGCTCTGCAATCTCTCACCATTTAGATAATATGCTTCTTTTTTATTCTTCCTGCCAAAGTGGACAATTTTACACTTTCCCACATTATACTCTGTTTGCCAGGTCTTTGCCCACTCACTTAACCTATCTATATCTCTTTGTCGCCTCTTCATGTCCTCTTCACAAGTTACTTTCCTACCTTTGAGTCATCAGCAAATTCAGCAACCAGATCTTCAGTCCCTTCATCTAAGTCATTTATATAAATTGTAAAAAGTTGAGGCCCCAGCACAGATCCCTGTGGCACACCACTCCTTACATCTTGCCAACCAGAAAATGACCCATTTATGCCTACTCTGTTTCCTGTTAAAGAAGTCTGCAAATGCGACATGAAGTCCTGTGACATTGATTACAAGTCATGGGAGTCAGTTGCCAGTGATCGCCAGAGCTGGCGGGCAGCCATAAAGGTGAGGCTAACGAGTGGCGAGTTGAAGAGACTTAGCAGTTGGCAGGAAAAAAGGACAGAAGCGCAAGAGGAGAGCCAACTGTGTAACAGCCTCGACAACCAATTTTATCTGCAGCACCTGTCGTAAAGTTTGTCACTCTAGAATTGGCCTTTATAGCCACTCCAGGCGCTGCTTCACAAACCACTGACCAGCTCTAGGCGCTTACCCATTGTCTCTCGAGACAAGAAGGCCAAAGAAGAAGAGTTTCCTGTTAGCTAGCCAATCTTCTATCCATGCCAATATATTACCCCCTACAGCATGAGCTTTTATTTTCTGCAATAAACTTTGATGTGGCACCTTAAAAAATGCCTTCTGGAAATCGGCACAGTGGCGCAGTGGTTAGCACCGCAGCCTCACAGCTCCAGCGACCCGGGTTCAATTCTGGGTACTGCCTGTGTGGAGTTTGCAAGTTCTCCCCGAGTCTGCGTGGATTTTCTCCGGGTGCTCCGGTTTCCTCCCACAAGCCAAAAGACTTGCAGGTTGGTAGGTAAATTGGCCATTATAAATTGCCCCTAGTATAGGTAGGTGGTAGGGAAATATAGGGACAGGTGGAGATGTGGTAGGAATATGGCATTCGTGTAGGATTAGTATAAATGGGTGGTTGATGGTCGGCACAGACTCGGTGGGCCGAAGGGCCTGTTTCAGTGCTGTATCTCTAAACTAAACTAAAATACATCCATCGGTTTGAGGATCTGATGGTACCGTTCTGAAGCCCCTTGTGTCTGTGGGTGGTAGGCTGAAAATGTTAACTGTGTTATACCCAGATTACTCATAGCTCATTAGATGAGGGAACTAAATGTAATATCTCCAGATTTGCAGACGACACAAAACTGCATGGGAGGGTGAGTTGTGAGGAGGATGCAGAGAGGCTTCAGGGTGATTCGGACAAGTTGAGTGAGTGGGCAAATGCAGTATAATGTGGATAAATGTGAGGTTATCCGCTTTGGTAGCAAAAACAGGAAGGCAAATTATCTGAATGGCTATAAACTGAGAGAGGGGAATATGTAACGAGACCTGGGTGTTCTCGTACACCAGTCGCTGAAGATGAGTATGCAGGTGCAACAGGCGGTAAAAAGAGCAAATGGTATGTTGGCCTTGATAGCTAGACAATTAGAATACAGAAGCAGGGATGTGTTGCTGCAATTATTTAGGGCGTTGGTGAGGCGACACCTGGAATACTGTGTGCAGTTTTGGTCTCCTTATCTGAGGAAGGATGTTCTTGCTATAGAGGGAGTGCAGCGAAGGTTTACCAGACTGATTCCTGGGGGGATGGCGGGACTGACGTATGAGGAGAGATTGAGTCGGTTAGGATTATATTTGCTGGAGTTCAGAAGAGTAAGGGGGGATCTCATAGAAACCTATAAAATTCTAACAGGACTTGACAGGGTAGATGCAGAAAGGATGTTCCCGAAGGTGGGGGAGTCCAGAATCAGGGGTCATAGTCTAAGGATACGGAATAAACCTTTCAGGACTGAGATGAGTAGAAATTTCTTCACCCAGAGAGTGGTGAGCCTATGGAATTCGCTACCACAGAAAGCAGTTGAGATCTAAACATTGTATGTTTTCAAGAAGGAGTTCGATATATCTCTTGGGGTGAAAGGGATCAAAGGAAATAGGGGGAAAGCGGGAACAGGTTACTGAGTTGGATGATCAGCCATGATCGTAATGAATGGCGGAGCAGGCTCGAAGGGCCGAATAGCCTACTCCTGCTCCTATTTTCTATGTTATCATTTATTGCAAGGGGAATTGAATACAAAGGTACGGAGGTTATACTTCAGCTATACAGGGCATTGCTAAGACCACATCTGGAGTACTGTGTATGGTACTGGTCTCCTTATTTAAGGAGGATGTAAATGCATTGGAAGCAGTTCAAAGAAGGTTTACTAGACTAATACCTGGAATGGGCAGGTTGTCTTCTGAGAAAAGCCTGGATAGGAAAGGTTGGACAGGCTAGGTTTGTATCCGCTGGAGTTTGAAGAGTAAGAGGCGACTTCATTGAAACATAGAGTCATAGAGAGATACACCACTGAAACAGGCCCTTTGGCCCACCGTGTCTGTGTCGACTATCAACCATCCAGTTACACTAATCCTACATTAATCCCATATTCCCTACCACAATCCCACCTTCCCTCAATTCTCCTACCACCTACCTACACTAGGGGCAATTTACAATGGCCAATTTACCTATCAACCTGCAAGTCTTTGGCTGTGGGAGGAAACCAGAGCACCCGGCAGAAACCCACGTGGTCACAGGGAGAACTTGCAAACTGCGCACAGGCAGTACCCAGAACCGAACCCGGGTCGCTGGAGCTGTGAGGCCGCAGGGCTAACCACTGCGCCACTGTGCTGAATTTTATGTTGGGCGGACGGTAGCTGGCCACTGACGTAAAAGTTGGTGGCAAACCCGCTTCCGCCCGGCCCGGGGATCCGTCCCTCATTTTATGGGTCCCCGGGCTTTAATTGTTCCGCGGCGGGACTTCCACCTGCTTGAGGGAGGAAGTCCTGCTTCACTGAGCTGCCAGCCAATCACCGAGCCGGCAGCTCTTAGTCCCAGTGGCCACTGCTGGGACTGCAGCCCAGTCGAGGACACGAAGCCTGAAGTGCAGGTATGTTAGCGTTGCCCCGCTGGTGTAATCGGTCGCGACCCGGCAAGGCAAGGATTGTCGTTTGGGGGGGGACGCGGAAGGGGGGCATCTCGGGTCCTAGGGGTGGTTGGGGAAGCGTGGGCGGCCCTCAATCAAGCACCCTGTGCCTGTTTGTCCGGGCCCCTCCCTGGTGCGCTGAGAGACCGCCAAGTTTCACTGGCTGGCCTTTCACGTCTCCCGGACGCCCACTTGCCATGCGTAAAATCCCTGTGGAGGCGGGCGAAGGCCCTTAAGTGGCCACTTGAGGGCCTTGAATGGCCTGGGGCGGGCAGCCTGTTTCTCACCACCACCAGGGCGGCGCAGTGGTTAGCACCGCAGCCTCACAGCTCCAGCGACCCGGGTTCAATTCTGGGTACTGCCTGTGTGGAGTTTGCAAGTTCTTCCTGTGTCTGCGTGGGTTTCCTCCGGGTGCTCCGGTTTCCTCCCACACGCCAAAGACTTGCAGGTTGATAGGTAAATTGGCCATTAGTAATTGCCCCTAGTATAGGTAGGTGGTAGGGAAATATAGGGACAGGTGGGGATGTGGTCGAAATATGGAATTAGTGTAGGATTAGTATAGGTGGGTGGTTGATGGTCGGCACAGACTCAGTGGGCCGAAGGGCCTGTTTCAGTGCTGTATCTCTAAACTAAACTAAACCACCACCCAACCCACCTCCCCACCCCATGAGCAGGTCGGGACGGCCTCTCGGAGCCTTCCGCTGAATTTTACGCCATCCCCCACCACCATGTGGCTGGCTGGGGTGGCGTAAAAGTCTGGCCATAGGATCTGAAGCGGTCTTGACAGGGTGCATGTTGAAAGGATGTTTCCCTTTGTGGGAGAATCTAGAACTAGGAGTCACTGTTTAAAAATAAGGGGTTGCCCATTTAAGACAGAGGGTCGTTAGTCTTTGGAATTCTCTTCCTCAAAAGGCGGTGCAAGCAGAGTCTTTGAATATTTTTAAGGCAGGGGTAGATAGGTTCTTGATAAGCAAGAGGTGAAAGGTTATCGGGGGTAGACGGGAATGTGGAGGTTACAATCAGATCAGGCATGATCTTGTTGAATGGCGGAGCAAGCTCGAGGGGCTGAGTGGCCTAATCTGTTTCGAATTTGTATGTTCTTATCTGTAAATTGAAGTTGCCCATTATTACAGTATTGCCCATGCTATATGCAGCTCTAATTTCCTCATTTGCAACCCAGGGTGCAGAAAAGATTTGAGAATGGTTCCAGGGATAGATTAGTTACGTAGATAGATTGGAGAAACTCAGGCTATTTTCCTTAGAGAAGGGAAAGTTGAGAGGAGATTTAATAGAGGCGTTCAAAACCATGAGGGGTCTAGACAGGGTAGAGAGAAACTGTTCTCAAGGGTTGAGAACCAGAGGATACTGATATCAGGTGAATGGGAAAAGAACCAATGGCAAGATGAGGAAAACCTTTTTTTTTTAAATACAGTGAGTGGTTCGGATCTGGAATGCAGTGTCTGAGAGTGTGGTGAAGGCAGAATCAATCGTGGCTTTCAAAAGGGAATTTGATAAGCACCTGATGAGAAACAATTTCCAGGACTATGGGAAGGGCAGGGCAGTAGGACTTGATGTGTTGCTCTTGCTTAGAGCCTGCCTAGACATGATGGGCTGAATGGCCTCCTTCTGTACTGTAACCTACGTTTCTATGAGTTTCACGGATGGATTAGGGAAGCTGTGTATGTTCTCTTTACAGCAGAGAAAGCAAGGATGATCTGATAGAGGTGTTTAAAATCATGAAGGGTTTAGACAGAGCAAATACCAAAGTGATTCCTGACAACGCAGCCGGCCACTGATGTCATCAGGATGCACCAAGGTGCGCACATGGGCTCCTGCTCTCTGCGCATGCGCTGCATTCTGACTTGCCAGGACTGTTTAATGCATGCGCCGATGACGTCATCATGTGACGTGTGCATCTTTGGGCAACGCGCCTGGTCGGCCTCTGCACATGCGCTTTACGCGTACAGCAATGCAACGCCAACGGAAATTCACGATGCATCAAGCTCAGCTCTTCCCCCTCCGCTCCCCCCCTCGCTGCTGCTCTCTGGCTGCTCCGCTCCCCCACCCTCGTTGCTCTCGCCGGCCGCTCCGCTTCCCCACCCTCGCTGCTCTCTCCGGCTGCCCTGCTCCCCCCTTCAACCCTCGCTACTCTCTCCGGCCACACCGCTCCACTACCCACCCCCCACCCCCGCTGCTCTCCCCCTCGACCCCGGCCCACTCAGCTCGCTCAATCTCTCCCTCCCGCCACTGTGTGCTGCCATGTGTTTAAGTTAGGTTGCCTTTGTGTGATTATTTGAGCAGCGCCATCTTTAGTCCTAGCAGCTGCCGGAAGTAACAGACTGTGACGTTTTAGTGACACATGCTGCATTTGCACACGTGTCACTGCAGCGCCACCTAGTGGTAGTGTTGTCAGCAAACGCAGCCAGAAAATAAAGAGAAACTGCTTCCAGCGGCTGAAGGATTGAACTAGGGGGTGCATATTTAAGGCGATACACAAAAAAAACAGAGGCTACATAAAGAAAAACTTTTTATGCAGCAAATGGTTATGATTTTGAATGCACTGCCTGATAGGGCGGTGGAAACAGATTCACTAGCAGCCTTCAAAAAGGAACTGGATAAATACTTGAAGGAGAAAAAAATTATCGGGAGATGGTGGAAGAGCAGGGAAGTGGGTCTAACTGGATTGCTCTTCAAAAGAGCCACTGTTGACTTGATGGGTCTAAGGGCCTTCATTTGCACCACATCTTCTATGATTTTATGACGTGTCATGTTTGGAGTGTAAAAAGGGCACCATAATGGCCAAAAAAACTGAATTGAATATGGCAAGAGAAACAAAGAATACAAACTAAATGGTACAATTTTAAAGTTGGTTCGAAAACAAAATCTGAGGGTTCACATATAAAAATCTTTGAAGGTGGCAGGACATGCTGAGAAGGCTGCTAAAAAAAAAGGCATACATGATATAAAAACAAGAAATGCTGGAAATACTCAGCAGCTCTGGCAGCATCTGTGGAAAGAGAAGCAGAGTTAATGTTTCAGGTCAGTGACCCTTTTTCAGAACTGATGAAGGGTCACTGACCTGAAACATTAACTCTGTCTCTTTCCCCACAGATGCCGCTAGACCTGCTGAGTATTTCCAACATTTCTTGTTCTTATTACATCTTTACACATCAGTGGTTTGGCCTCAGCTGGAGTAGTGTGTTCAATTCAGTATTCAGCATCAGTATTCACCAAAGAGAAGGACTTGGTGGATGATGAGCCTAGGGAAGGGAGTGCAGATAGTGTCAGTCATCTCATTATCAAAAAGGAGGAGGTGTTGGGTGTCTTGCAAAGCATTAAGGTAGATAAGTCCCCAGGGCCTGATGGGATCTACCCTAGAATACTGAGGAAGGCAAGGGAAGAAATTGCTGGGGCCTTGACAGAAATCTTTGTATCCTCATTGGCTACAGGTTCCAGTCCCAGAGGACTGGAGAATAGCCAATGTTGTTCCTTTGTTTAAGAAGGGTAGCAAGGATAATCCAGGAAATTATAGGCCGGTGAGCCTTACGTCAGTGGTAGGGAAACTATTAGAGAGGATTATTCGGGACAGGATTTACTCCTATTTGGAAACAAACAAACTTATTAGCGAGAGACAGCATGGCTTTGTGAAGGGGAGGTCGTGTCTTACAAATATGATTGAGTTTTTTGAGGAAGTGACATAGATGATTGATGAAGGAAGGGCAGTGGATGTTATCTACATGGACTTCAGTAAAGCCTTTGACTAGGTCCCTCATGGCAGACTGGTGCAAAAGGTGAAGTCACACGGGATCAGAGGTGAGCTGTCAAGATGGATACAGAACTGGCTCGGTCATAGAAGACAGAGGGTAGCAGTGGAAGGGAGTTTTTCTGAATGGAGGGATGTGACTAGTGGTGTTCCGCAGGGATCAGTGCTGGGACCTTTGCTGTTTGTAGTATATATAAATGACTTGGAGGAAAATGTAGCTGGTCTGATTAGTAAGTTTGCGGACGACACAAAGGTTGGTGGAGTTGCGGAAAGTGATGAGGATTGTCAGAGGATACAGCAGGATATAGATCGGTTGGAGACTTGGGTGGAGAAATGGCAGATGGAGTTTAATCCGGACAAATGTGAGGTAATGCATTTTGGAAGATCTAATGCAGGTGGGAGGTATACAGTAAATGGCAGAACCTTTAGGAGTATTGACAGGCAGAGAGATCTGGGCGTACAGGTCCACAGGTCACTGAAAGTGGCAACGCAGGTGGATAGGGTAGTCAAGAAGGCATACGGCATGCTTGCCTTCATCGGTTGGGGCATAGAGTATAAAAATTGGCAAGTCATGTTGCAGCTGTACAGAACCTTAGTTAGGCCACACTTAGAATATTGCGTGCAATTCTGGTCGCCACACTACCAGAAGGACGTGGAGGCTTTGGAGAGGGTACAGAAGAGGTTTACCAGGATGTTGCCTGGTCTGGAGGGTATTAGCTATGAGGAGAGGTTGGAAAAACTTGGATTGTTTTCACTGGAACGACGGAGGTGGAGGGGCAACATGAGTTATGAGTTATGGTTTACAAAGTTATGAGTGGCATGGACAGAGTGGATAGTCAGAAGCTTTTTCCCAGGGGGAAAGAGTCAGTTACTAGGGGACATAGGTTTAAGGGTGCGAGGGGCAAAGTTTAGAGGGGATGTACGAGGCAAGTTCTTTACACAGAGGGTGGTGAGTGCCTGGAACTTGCTGCCAGGGGAGATGGTGGAAGCAGATACGATAGCGACGTTTAAGAGACATCTTGACAAATATATGAATAGGAAGGGAATAGAGGGATATGGGCCCCGGAAGTGCAGAAGGTTTTAGTTTAGGCAGGCATCAAGATCGGCGCAGGCTTGGAGGGCCGAATGGCCTGTTCCTGTGCTGTACTGTTCTTTGTTCTCACTTTAGAAAGAATACAAAGGCCTTGGTAGAGGGTGCATTCATTAGAATGGTGCCAGGGATAAGAGACTTGAGTCATGTGGAGAGATTGGAGAAGCTGGAGTTTTTCTCCTTAGAGCAGAGAAGGTTAAGGAGAGATTTAACAGAGGTATTGAAAATTATCAACAGTTTTGTTAGAGTAAATAGAGATAATCTGTTTCCAATGGCAGAAGGATCAAGAGGGCACAGCTTTAAGACAACTGACAAAAAAGAGAGATGAGAAGGTTTTTTATGCAGCAAATTATGATTATCTGGAATACACTGCTGAAAGCAGATTCAATATTAACTTTCAAAAGGTACGTTTGGACTAATACCTGAATAGGAAACATCTGCAGGGCTATGGGGAAAGAGCAGGGGAGAGGAACCAACTAGATAGCTCTTTCAAAGAGCTACACGGGCACAATGGGCTGAATGACTTCCTTCTGTGTTGTATCACTTCTATGAAGACAGCATGTATTTACACTCATAACAGATACCAGATGTTTTCTTAGTTATCATAGTTAAATGTTGGACCCATGAAATATATAAAATAGTACTAGTGCTCAGCAGTTACCTGTGGATTGTTGGCTTCAGCAAGCTTGCACTGTCGAAGGAAGAGTTTCAGATTCCCCCAATTCATATAGGGTAGCAGTACCATAGGCCTCTCCCCATCCTCAATGCAAACATGATTGATGGGCAGCAGGTTTCTGATCAGAAAAATAGGAGAATATCAGTCACTAAGAAACCACATTTCTTTTATCCTTTCTTCCCAAACCAACATACTGTAGACATCAGCTCATATAACAGGTGAACAAGTTATGATCCCATAACATCAGACATGTTGCTCCATGATCTGTGACAAATAGTCCTAAATCAGATAAAAGGCTCAAATTTATAATTCAGTGTATGAAGAAGTCAAGTCAGAATGTCAGTGGAGGAATGCAATTAAACATTGGTCTTGGTGTTCATGGGATATTGTGTAGCTCCTCTAGCTCAAACTGAACTCAGATTTCTCATGTTCCAAAGTACATGAATTACATTAGTTCATCAAAATAATAATGCAGGCAAACAGAGGAAAACAAATGGCAGCAGCAAACTGATTGAGTATGGATACACAAGATTTTATTGTATGTTTTGTAACCCACCACCATCCCACAATGGCAGCTGTGGCTCAGTTGGCAGCACTTTTGTTGACTTAGAAGGCTGCGAGTCCGCTCCAGAGACTTGAGCACGAGAACCTGGGTAGACATTTCAGGTCAGTACTGTTTTTTGGATGAGATCTCATGGACTATTTCAAAGAAAAGCAGAGCAGCTATCCTGACCAATATTTATCCCTCAACCAACATCACTAAAAAGATTATCTGGCATGAGCACTTTGCTGTTGGTGGAAGCTTGCTGTGCACAAATTGGCTGACGGGTTTCCTATGTTACAAGAGCGTATACACTTTAGAAGTACTTCTTTGGACCATCCTGATGTCATGAAAGGCACTATATAAATGCAAGTCCTTCTTTTCAAATAAATTAGCTGCTGCATTCATGAACTTCCATTCCTCTCCCCTCAGCAATTCTAGAATATATGGAAGGCCCTACAGAAAAGAATTGCTTTCAAAGAAACTTTAACAGGTTCTACTTGGAATATATACCTGAAAGTGGTCAATTTAGTGCAAACAAACCGAACAGTGCATTTCAAAATTTTGCTTGAAATTGGGTAAAATCATATGATCTTTCTTTAGTCATTAAGTTGGATACCCATCATTATGAATAAGAGTCTACAAACTAAGTTACTGAGAAATCCAAACAGGTAAGAGTTCCTGTTTGCTCAATATGGAGAGCACATTCTCTCTCTATAGGTATAAATACTATTTAGAGAGTCTGATGCTGATTAGAAAAACCCAAGACTTGTGGATCTTCGAGTAAATGAATGGGTATTGTTGGGAGTTTAACCAACTAAAATTGCAGAGTTTACTAGCACAAAGTATATGTTTAGTTTAGAGATACAGCACTGAAACAGGCCCTTCGGCCCACCGAGTCTGTGCCGACCATCAACCACCCGTTTATACTAATCCTATACTAATTCCATATTTCGACCACATCCCCACCTGTCCCTATATTATCCCGACCATCTACCTATACTAGGGGCAATTTATAATGGCCAATTTACCTATCAACCTGCAAGTCTTTGGCATGTGGGAGGAAACCGGAGCACCCGGAGGAAACCCACGCAGACACAGGGAGAACTTGCAAACTCCACACAGGCAGTACCTGGAATTGAACCCGGGTCGCTGGAGCTGTGAGGCTGCGGTGCTAACCACTGCGCCGCCCCTCTCACAGCTGCCAGGAGCAGGAGTGCGGAAGAACTGCAGCACACAAGCATACCTCCCGTTACTGAACCAGGCTAGATGGTCAATCATTAATAATGTCCTGGAATACTGACTCAGGAATACTGAGTATTTCCACAGAGATTATAGTCGCCCGTTTCAGCTTGGAACCAACTCAACTCAAAAAGGGAACCATATTATATAGAATTACATAGTACTGTTATGAACGCTAGACTTTGTCGCATGATTATGTTTCAAAAACTGTGATTTTTCATGTGGGGTAAAATGGAGTCAGAGAAGTCATGTGACCTCATCAACTCTGCGAAAAGACAAGACAGGGATCTTGGTTCCCAGGACAACAAAGAACCCACATCAAAGCAGAAAAGGTTGTAACTAGGGATCGGCAACATGCCAGTGCTAAAAATTTTAGGTCAGTGGTAATTTTAAATGTCTTGCTCCAAGCCTTTGAACTTGTGTTTTAAAATAACCTAGCCACTAGATTATTTTAAAACACAAGTTTAAAGGCTTTGAACAAGACATTTAAAATTACCAGGAGCAAAAGTAATTACAAAGGATTGGAATTATTGGGGCATTGGGCTAGGTGCTATGGCTTGCCGAAGTTTTGTATTCAGGACATCACTGCAGGAGTTCCTCAGGGTAGTGTCCTCAGCCTAACCATCTTCAGCTGCTTCATCAATGACCTTCCTTCAATCATCAGGTCAGAAGTGAGGATGTTCGCTGATGATTGCACAATGTTCAGCACCATTCGTGCCTCCTCAGATACTGAAGCAGTCCGTGTAGAAATGCAACAAGACCTGGACAATATCCAGGCTTGGGCTGATAAGTGGCAAGTAACAATCGCGCCACACAAGTGCCAGGCAATGACCATCTCCAACAAAAGAGAATCTAACTATCTCCCTTTGACATTCACCGGCATTACCATTGCTGAATCGCCCACTATCAACATCCTAGGGGCTACCATTGACCAGAAACTGAACTGGAGTAGCCATATAAATACCATGGCTACAAGAGCAGGTCAGAGGCTAGGAATCCTGAGGCGAGTAACTCACCTCCTGACTCCCCAAAGCCTGTCCACCATCTACAAGGCACAAGTCAGGAGTGTGATGGAATACTCTCTACTTGCCTGGATGGGTGCAGCTCCAACAACACTCAAGAAGCTCGACACCATCCAGGACAAAGCAGCCGCTTGATTGGCACCCCATTCCCAAACATTCACTCCCTCCACCACCGACACACAGTGGCAGCAGTATGTACCATCTACAAGATGCACTGCAGCAGTGCACCAAGGCTCCTTAGACAGCACCTTCCAAACCCGCGACCTCTACCAACTAGAAGGACAAGGGAAGCAAATACATGGGAACACCACCACCTGCAAGTTCCCCTCCAAGTCACACACCATCCTGACTTGGAACTATATCGCCGTTCCTGGAACTCCCTTCCTAACAGCACTGTGGGTTTGCCTACCCCAAATGGACTGCAGCGGTTCAAGAAGGCAGCTCACCACCACCTTCTCAAGAGCAATTTGGGATGGGCAATAAATGCTGGCCAAGCCAGCGACGACCACATCCCATGAATGAATAAAAAAAAAAATTCAGCCAGCCAATCCACCAATCAAAAGTGCAAATGGTTTGCCCGTGCGTGGATCTTTGTGAAAGGGGAGTGCGGGGGAGGCGGGACTCACTGGGAAGACAGGTATTGTGAATCAAGTGCTCCCTGCCCATCTGACCTGCAGAATCAGCTATGCAGAGTGGTATTGTAAGAAGAACAGATAAGATATTGCACAGGAAAGCAATGACAGAGCTGGAAAGGGAAGACTTCTTTGAGCTGGAGAAAGCTTTCGTTTAGGCAGACAGTCCAGGTTCTCAGCCCTCCAAAGACCCTGGTTTCTCTCAGAGTGCGGAGTGCAGTGAGCGGCATTATTTTGCCATTCCTGGTGCATGGTGGGAGAAGGAAGAGGGTGAGGGGGGGGACATGGAGGGGCGGGGGAGGGAGAGAGGAAAGGGGGCACGGGGGACACAGAGGAAAAGAGAGGAATGGGAGGGGGGAAAGAAAAGAGCAAGGGGGGGGGCAGAGAAGAGAGGAACGGGGGGAGAGAGAGGTGGACACAGAGGGGGGAAGAGAGAATACAGATTAATTGCCCCCTGCCCATGGCTGAGCCAATAATCTTGTCAAATGTCCGTGCTGCAACATGTTGGTGCCTATCCCTGGTTGTAACACCCAAAGAACAATGGCTTTCACCCTCCCAGACTTTCAGATCGTAAACAAGGAGTCAGTGACTCTGAGATCTAAATACAAATAGCAATTGATAACACCTGGAAACAAAGCCTGGGTGGCTCTGCTGTAGCCAGTCTGGTGGGCTCTGCATATTGGAAAAAACAAATGGCTACTGACCTATTGATTCTGTATAATTTCTAAAGACTTTGGGAAATTTGCAGGCTGTAAGGAAGACAACAACCAGCGGTGACAGCCTCAAGGGAGGGAGAGGGAACACCTGCTCTCAGAAAGCTGATACAACGAAAGGCTGTGAAGGGTTCTGATGAAAGGTCACAGACCTGAAATGTTAACTGTTTCTCTCTCCACAGATGCTGCCAGACATGCTGAATATCTCCAGCACTTTCTGTTTTTATTTGCCAGGACTTGAACCTGGTTTGAATGTTGAGTTTTGTGGCGAACGAAAAGACCAACAGGACCACCAGAGATCAACCTTATTCACGGAAGTCCAGGTGGAAAGTGCTCAGAAGAAGTGAGCAAAGGGGACATTTCCCTTGAGAAAGGTCTGGGAGATCCAACCTATTGCAACTGAGAGGAGGTTGGGACTTTTAAATGCAAACATTTCACTTCAAGGAAGATGGTGTTAACATATAAATGTGACGCAAGGTTTTAAGAAGTGAAGAAAATACCTTACTCTGTAATTTAGAATATTAGCTACTTACAAAGTAACAATCACAGAACTGTTACAGCACAGGAGGCCGCCGTTCGGCCCATCATGTCTGCACCAGCTCTCCTAATGAGCATTTCACTTAGTACCGCTCCCCCATCTTCTCTCCATAACCCTGTAAATTCTTCCTTTTCATATAACTGTCTAATTTCCTTTTGAATGCTTCAGCTGAACTGGCCTCCACCATACTCTCAGGCAGCGCATTCCAGACCTTAACCACTCACTGCGTAAAGAAGCCTTTCCTCATGCCGTTTTGCTTCTCTTGCCAAATACTTTAAATCTGTACCCTCTCGTTCTCGGTCATTTCACGAGTGGGAACAGTTTCTCTCCATCTACTCTGTCCAGACCCCTCATGATTTTGAGTACCTCTATCAAATCTCCCCTCAGCCTTCTCTTCTCAAAGGAAAACAGCCTCAACTTCTCCAATCCATCTTCATATATGAAGTTCCTCATCCCTGGAATCCTTTCTACACCCTTTCTAATGCCTTCACATCTTTCCTAAAGTACAACGTCCAGAACTGGATGCAATACTCCAGCTGAAGCTGAAGTAGTGTCTTATACAAGTTCAACATAACTTCCTTGCTCTTGTACTCTATGCCCCGATTAAGAAAGCCCAGGATACCGCATGCTTTATTAACTGCTCTCTCAACTGGTCCTGCCACTTTCAATGACTTTTGCACATATACCCACAGGTCTCTCTGCTCCTGCACTCACTTTAGAATTGTACCTTTTATTTTATATTGTCTCTCCATGTTCTTTCTACCACAATGTATCACTTCACATTTCTCCGCATTGAACGTCATCTGCCATCTGTCCGCCCATTCCACAAGTTGTCTATGTCCTTCTGAATTTCTATACTATCCTCCTCACAGTTCACAGTGCTTCCAAGTTTCGTATCAACTGCAAACTTTAATAATTGTGCCATATACATCAAGGACTAGGTCATTAATATTTATTTAATTTTATTTAGAGATACAGCACTGAAACAGGTCCTTTAGCCCACCAAGACTATGCCGACCATCAACCCCCCATTTATACTAACCCTACACTAATCCATGCTGGCTTTCTTTCATTTACTCGCATTTGTCCATGTGATTTTGTCCCAAATTATTCTTTCTAGATTTTTCCCTGCCACCGAAGTTAAACTGACTGGCCTGTAGTTGCTGGGTTTATCTTTACATGCCTTTTTCAACAAGGATGGTAATGTTTGCAATTCTCCAGTCCTCTGACACCACCCCCAAGTCTAAGGAAGACTAAAAAATTATGGCCTCCGCAATTCCACTCTCATCCCTCCGTATCCTTGGATGCATTCCATCCGATCCTAGTGCCTTATCCATTTGAAGTACAGTCAGCCTATCCAATACCTCATCAATTTTAAACCCTTCTCGTGTCTGAATTACCTCCCCTTTCACCATTGTCTGGGTTGTATCTTCTTCCTTAGTAAAGATAGATGCAAAGCATTCACTTAATAGTTCTATGCGTAAATCCCCTTTATGATCCCTAATCGGCCCCACTTCTCCTTTTCCCACCTTTTTACTATTTATAGGTCTATAGAAAACTTAGGAATCCCTTTTATATTAACTGCCAGTCTCTTTTCACACTCTTTTTGCTGTTCACGTCCCCTTTGAACCTTCGATATTCAGCCTGGTCTTCAGTAGTATTTTCTATTGGGCATCTGTCGGGAGCACACTTTTTCTTCTTTATCTTAATCTCCACCCCTTTTGTCATCCAGGGAGCTCTGTATTTGTTTACACTACCTTTCCCCTTCGAGGGAACATACCTTGACTGTGCACGAACTATCTCCTCTTTGAAGGTAGCCCATTGTTCAACAACTGTTTTTCCTACCAACATTTGACTCCAATTTATTTGTCCCTGATCCATTCTTACCCCACTGAAGTTGGCTTTCCCCCAGTTAATTAACCTTACTCTGGATCGTTCTTTGTTCTTTTCCATAGTCAACCTAAACCTTATGATAAAATTATCACTGTCCCCTGAATGTTCTCCTACTAACACTTAATCCACTTGGCCCACCTCATTCCCAAGACTCAGGTCCAGCAGTGCCTCCTTTCTCATTGGACTAGAAACATACTACTTTAGAAAATTTTCCTGAACACACTCTAGGAACTTTTTCCCCTCACTGCCCTTTACATTACTGCTATCCCAGCTTATGTTTGGATAATTAAAATCCCCAATGATAACTATACAATAATTTTTAAACCTCTCCATAATTTATTTGCAAATTTGTTGCTCGACATCCTTCCCACTAGCTGGTGGCCTATAGACAACACTGAGCAGTGTAACTGCACCTTTTTTGATCCTTAGCTCTAGCCAAATTGATTCTGTCCTCAACCCCTCTGGGACATCCTTTTTCTTCAGCACTGCAATGTTCTCCTTAATCAGTACTGCCACCCCTCCCCCTTTGTTCCCTTTCCTATTTTTCTTGAACATCTTGTATCAAGGAACATTTAACACCCAGTCCTGCTCTTCTTTGAGCCAGGTCTCTGTTATAGCCACAACATCAAATTTCCACACATCAATCTGCATGTAACTCACCAATCTTATTCGCAACATTACATGCTTTCACATACATGCAAATTATCTCTCCCAGTATTCTGTGCACCTTGGTATTCCTCTCTGATTGTTCCTCCTGGTTCCCACACCCCTGCCAAGTTAGTTTAAACCCTCCCCAATAGCACTAGCAAATTGGCACCAAAGGAAACTTTTCTCAGCTCTGTTCAGGTGCAATCTGGCTGCCTGTACAGGCCCACCTTTTCCAGAACTGGTCCCAGTGTCCCAGGAAATCTAAAGCCCTCCCTCATGCACCATCTTTCCAGCCACACATTCATCTGCATGATCCTCCTATTTCTATACTCACTTGCACATAGTACTGGGAGTAATCAAGAGATTACTACAACCCTCCACTACCACCCTCTGCCTCCTATCACCAAGCCAATTTTGTATCCAACTTGCTAGCTCACCCTGGATCCCATGTGTTCAAACCTTCTGGACCAGCCTACCATGCGGGACCTTGTCAAAGGCCTTGCTAAAGTCCACGTAGACAATGTCCATCGCCCTGCCCTCGTCAATCCTCTTGGTCACCTCCTCGAAAAACTAATCAAATTCGTGAGACATGATTTCCCACGCACAAAGCCATGCTGACTGTCCCTAATCAGACCATGCCTTTCCAGCTGCATATAAATCCTGTCTCTCAGAATCCCTTCCAAAAACTTTCCCACCACTGATGCAAGGCTCACCGGCCTGTAGTTCCCTGGCTTATCCCTGCTGACCTTCTTAAATAAATCCCCAACATTAGCTTCCCTCCAGTCTTCCTGTACCTAACCCGTGGCTAACGATGATACAAAAATCTCTGCCAGGGCCCTAGCAATCTCCTCCCTTGCTTCCCAGAGCATCCTAGGATACACCTGGTCAGGCCCTGGGGATTTATCCACCTTAATGCACTTCAAAACCTCCAACATCTCCTCCTTTGTAATGTTGATATGCTCCAGGATATCGCTATTTCCTCCCTTGAACTCACTAGCTTCCATGACCTTCTCCACGGTAAATACAGATGAGAAATATTCATTTAAGACCTCGCTCATTTCCTGTGGCTCCACACATAGATTGCCACACTGATCCTTAAGGGGACCTACTCTCTCCCTAGCTACCCTTTTACTCTTAATATACTGATAGAATCTTTTAGGATTCTTCTTTATCTCATCTGCCAGAGAAATCTCATGGTCCCTTTTTGCCCTCCTAATTTCCTACATCCCCTATATTACTCGAGGGACTTGCTCGATCCCAGCTGCCTATACCTGACATATGCCTCCATTTTGTCCTGACCAGACCCTCAATATCCGTCGTCAACCAAGGTTCCCTAAACCTGCCAGCCGTGCCCTTCCACCTAACAGGAACATTCCAGTCCTGAACTCTTCCTATTTCACTTTTAAAAGCTAATAGAGTTATGGTCACTGGTCCCAAAGTGCTCCCCCACTGCCACACCAACCACCTGCCCATCCTCATTTCCTCAGGGGAGGTCGAGTGTAGCCCCTTCTCTAGTAGGGCTATCCACATACTGCTTCAGAAAACTATCCTGG
The DNA here is from genome assembly GCF_036365525.1 of Heterodontus francisci. Lineage (NCBI taxonomy): Eukaryota > Metazoa > Chordata > Chondrichthyes > Heterodontiformes > Heterodontidae > Heterodontus > Heterodontus francisci. Next base: position 11,155,560 of record NC_090381.1, on the reverse strand, counting down.
ACACACTTAACAAATTCTTCCCTATCTGATCCCTTAGCACTAAGGCAGTCCCAGTCAATATTAGGGAAGTTAAAATCACCTACTATTACAACCCTATAATTCCTACACTTATCTGTGATTTCCCTACATATATGCTGCTCCAATTCCCTCTGACTATTGGGGGGAATATAGTATAATCCCATCGAAGTGATCACTCCTTTCTTATTTCTAAGTTCTACCCATATGGCCTCGCTGGACATTTCCCCCAGGATATCCTCTCTAAGTACTGCCGTGATGTCCTCCCTAATCAATAGTACAACTCCCCCTCCTCTCTTACCTCCACCTCTGTCACGCCGGAAAGATCGGGTCCCTGGAACATTGAGCTGCCAGTCCTGCCAATCCCTCAACCACGTTTCCGTAATAGCAATAATATCACAATCCCATGTATCGATCCATGCTCTGAGTTCATCTGCCTTACCTGTAAGGCTTCTTGCATTAAAGTAAATGCAGTTTAGCCTACCAGACCTTCCACACTCCCTGTCCTGCCCCTGTATGGCCTGCCTACTGGACTTGCTTGCTTTAACCTCTACAGTTGCCTCAACTATCTCATCGGAGCATCTACTACTTTGGCTCCCACCCCCCTACAAGACTAGTTTAAACCCTCCCGAGTAGTGCGCGCAAACCTCCCTGCAAGGATATTGGTCCCCTTCCAGTTTAGATGCAACCCGTCCTTTTTGTACAGGTCATCTCTGCACCAGAAGAGATCCCAATGATCCAAGTAGCTGAAGCCCTCCCGCCTACAGCAGCTCTTCAGCCACACATTCATTTGCCTGATCCTCCTATTCTTGTCCAAGTGGGAAATACATTTATATTTGTGTTCAGTTGCTTAAATTCTTAACTGTAGAAATGAACATAATTATACAGCAGCTGTAAGGTAGTTATGAGGGCTAAATGTTTTCCTATGAAATACTCGGACTTTTGAATACATTTTTTCAAACAATTTATGCAAGTAATGTCCGCAAATAAATTTTTAATGCAGAATATTGAATGACACCAAAAAACTACGTTGCTTAAGGATTGAAAATTGAGGAAACCTTTTACCCTGATAGCTACAGTAAAGGCCATGGGCCATTGGCACAATAAGCTAGATAACTGTCCTTTCAAATGAGACCTCAGTTTGAATGTACAAGAGTAAGTCAGAGGCTGGAAATTCTGTGGTGAGCATTACACTTCCTGACTCCCCAAAGTCGGGCCAACATATACAAGGCACAAGTCAGGAGTGGGATGAGTGCAGTCCAACAATACTCAAAAAGCTCAACACAATCCAGAACAAAGCAGCTGCATGACTGGCACCCCATCATTCACATTAAACATTCAGTCCCTTCACGACCAACGCACAGTGGCAGCAGTGTGTACCATCTGCAAGAGGCATTGCAGCAACTCGCCCTTTCAACAGCACCTTCCAAACCCGCAACCTCTACCACCTAGAAGGACAAGGGCTGCATGGGAACACCATAGAGTCATAGAGTTGGACAGCACAGAAACAGGCCCTTTGGCCCATCATGTCCATGCCGGCCATCAAGCACCTATCTATTCTAATCACATTTTCCAGCACTTGGCCCGTAGCCTTGTATGCTATGGCGTTTCAAGTGCTCATCTAAATACTTCTTAAATGTTGTGAGGGTTCCTGCCTCTACCACCCCTTCAGGCAGTGTTCCAAATTTCAACCACCCTCTAGGTGAAATTTTTTTCCCCTCAAATCCCCTCTAAACATGCAAACACCATCACCTGTGAGTTCCCCTCCAAGCCGTACACCATCCTGACTTGGAACAATATCGTCGTTCCTCGCTGGGTCAAAATCCTGGAACTCCCTTCCTAACAGCACTGTGGGTGTACCCACACCACATGAACTGCAGCATTTCAAGAAGGCAGCTCAGTACCACCTTCTCTTGGGCAATGACAGATGGGCAATAGATGCTGGCCTTGCCGGCGATGCTCACATGCCATGAAAGAACAAAAAACAAGTTTTCCCTCATGCCCTCTCCAAAAGACCAACCTCCTCCTCCCTCAACCCTATTCCCATCAAACTGCTGACTATCCAACTTCCCTTCATGGCGCCATGTTAGCTGATACTGTTGATGGTTCTTCCCCTTCCCTTCAAATCTGTCATCATTACCCCTCCCAAAAACCCAACTTTGATCACAGAATATCAATGGACCTCCCTGTCCTTGTTAGGTACTGCCCTATCTCCAACTTACCTCTCCTTTCCAAAGTCCTTGAACGTGTTGACACATCGCAAATCTGTGCCCATCTTTCCCTGACCTGCATGTTTGAATCCCTCCAATCATATTTCCACCCCTGCCACAGTACTGAAACGATTCTGATCAAAAATCAAAAATAGCCATATGAATGTGATCATGGAAAACTAACCCTCCTTTTCCTTCTTGACTTGTCTGCAGCCTTTGACACGGTTAATCACGCCATCTTCCTCCAATGGCTCCCCTCCATTATCCAGCTGGTAGGATGTCTCTTGCCTAGTTCTATTCTTATCTACAAGAAATGCTGGAACCACTCAGCAGGTCTGGCAGCATCTGTGAAAAGAGAAGCAGAGTTAACGTTTCGGGTCAGTGACCCTTCATCGGAACTGACAAATATTAGAAAAGTCACAGGTGATAAGTAAGTGAGGTGGGGGTGGGACAAGAGATAACAAAGGAGGTCTAGATTGGACCAGACCACATAGCTGACAATAGCTGACCACATAGCAAACAATATGTTCGCCTTTGCTCCGTGACCTTTTGGTCAGCTATGTGGCCTGGTCCAATCTAGACCTCCTTTGTTATCTCTTGCCCCACCCCCACCTCACTTGCTTATAACCTGTGACTTTTCTAATATTTGTCAGTTCCGATGAAGGGTCACTGACCCGAAACGTTAACTCTGCTTCTCTTTTCACAGATGCTGCCAGACCTGCTGAGCGGTTCCAGCATTTCTTGTTTTTATTTCAGATTTCCAGCATCCGCAGTATTTTGCTTTTATCTATTCTTATCTATCCTGTCCCAGCCAATAAATCACCTCCAATGGCTTCTCTTCCTGCTGCTGCACTGTTACCTCTGGAGGCCCCCAATGATCTAGCCTTGGCTCCCTATTTCTCAACTCTATGCTGTCGTTCAATGACATCACCCAAAAATACAAGGTTGTGTTGTAAATGTACACTGATGACACCCAGTTCTACCACACCAAAACATCTCTCGACGGCCACCCCACTTTCTCTGATTCGTCACGCTGTTCTCAACATTCAGTACTGGATAAGTAGAAATTTCCTCCAACTAAATATTGTGAAGACAGACACCATTATCTTCAGTCCCAGCACAGATTCTGTTCCCTTGTCACAGGCTCCATCCCTCTCTCTGGCAACTGTCTGAAGCTGAACCAGACCGTACACAACTTTGGTATCGTATCTGACGTATCGAGGTATCGTATCGAGGTGAGCTTCCGACCACACATGCACTCCATTACCAAGACCGCCTACTTCAGTCTCCATGACACCATTTAACTCTGCCCCTGCCTCAGTTCATCTGCTCCTGAAACACTCATCTAGGTCTTGGTACCTCTAGATTTGACTATTTAAAGTTTTCCTGTGGAGGATGATTTCCTGAACTGTGCACGAGATGGGTTTCTGCAACAGTACATTGTGGAACCAACTGGAGATCGGGCTATTTTAGATTTAGTATTCTGGAATGAGAAAGGGCTAATTGATAACCTTGCTGTAAAGGAACCATTAGGAAATAGTGACCACAATACGATAGAATTTTATATTAAGTTTGAAAGTGATATAGTTCATTCCGAAACTAGGGTCTTAGAATCTGAACAAAGAAAAGTATGAAGGTATGAGGTGCAAGTCGGCTATGTAGTTTGGGAAAATACACTAAATGATTTGACAGTGGACAGGCAATGGCTAGTATTTAAATAGTATTACACGGTCTACAACAAATATACATTCCTCTAAGACACAAAAACCCAACAGGAAAGATGAATCAACCTTGGCGAACAAAAGACGTTAAAGATTGAATTACATCAAAGGAAGTGGCTTAGAAGGTTGCCAGAAAAAGTGTAAGCCTGAGGATTGGGAACAATTTAGAATCCAGCAAAGGAGGACCAAGAAACTGATAAAGAAAAGGAAAAGAGACTATGAATGGAAGCTAGCAAGAAACATAAAGGTGGATTGTAAAAGCTTCTTTAGGAAGAAGGAAAAGATTAGCAAAGACAAATGTGGGTCCATTATAGGCAGAGACAGGAGAAATTATAATGCAGAATAGGGAAATGGCAGAGAAAGTAAACAATTACTTTGTTAAAAGCAAAATACTGCAGATGCTGGAAATCTGAAATAAAAACAAAAAGTGCTGGAAATACTCAGCAGGTCTGGCAGCATCTGTGGAGAGAGAAACAAGAGTTATCGTTTCAAGTCTGTGACCTTTCATCAGTTCTGATGAAAGGTCACAGACCTGAAGCGTTAACTCTGTTTCTCTCTACACATTAAGCAATTACTTTGTGCCTGTCTTGACAGAGGAAGTTACAGAAAATCTCCCAAAAATACTAGGGAACCAAGGGAATTGTGAAAATGAGGAACTAAAAGAAATTAGCATTAATAAAGAGGTAATACTCAAAAAACTAACTGGGCTGAAGATTGATAAACCCCCTGGACCAGATGAGCTACATCTCAGAGTGTTGAAGGAGGTGGCTCGAGAGATAGTGATTGCACTGGTGGTTATCTTTCAAAATTCCATAGACTCTGGAAGGGTTCCTGTAGACTGGAAAGTAGCAAATGAAACCCTACTATTTAAGAAAGGAGGGAGAGAGAAAACCTGTTAATTTGGTGTCAGTAGTAGGGAAAATATTACAATCCATAATGAAGGATGTGATAACTAGACACTTAGAAAATAATATATGATATATGATTGGGCAGAGTCAACATGGATTTATGAAAGGAAAATCATGTTAACAAACCCATTTGGAGTTTTTGAGGTTGTTACTTATAGCCTAGATAAAGGAGAACCAATGGATGTGGTGTATTTGGATTTTCAGAAGGCTTTTGATAAGATCCCACACAGGAGATTAGTAAACAAAATTAGAGCACATGGGGTTAGGGTAATGTACTGGTATGGATTGAGAATTGGCTAACAGACAGAAAGCAGAGAGTAGGAATAAATGGGTCATTCTCAGGATGACAGGCTGTTACTAGTGGGGTACCGCAAGGATCAGTGCTGGGGCCACAGCTGTTCACAATCTATATAAATGATTTGGATGTGGGGACCAAATGTAATATTTCCAAATGTGATGATTACACAAAACTAAGTGGGAATGTAAGTTGTGAGGAGGATGCGAGGAAGCTTCAAGGGGATTTGGACAGGCTAAGTGAATGGGAAAGAACATGGCAGATGGAATATAATGTGAATAAATGTGAAGTTAGCCACTTGGGGAGAAAAAAAAACAGGAAGACAGAGTATTTCTTAAAGGGTGAGATGTTGGGAAGTGTAATGTCTAAAGGGGTTTGGTTGTTCTTGTTCATGAGTAACTAAAAGCTAGCATGCAGATGCAGCAAGCAATTAAGGTGGCAAATGAGATGTTGGCCTTCACTGCAAGAGGATTTGAGTACAGGAATAAAGATGTCGTGCTGCAATTGTATCGAGCCTTGGTGAGATCACATCTGGAGTATTGTGTACAGTTTTGGTCTCCTTACCTTAGGAAGGATGTTCTTGCCATAGAGGGAGTGCAACAAAGGTTTATCAGACTAATCCCTGGGATGGCGGGATTGTCTTATCACAGAATCACAGAATAATACAGTGCAGAAGAGGTTTTCGGCCCATCGAGTCTGCACCGATGCATTAAAGACACCTGACCTGTCTACCTAATCCCATTTGCCAGCACTTTCCCATAGCCTTGAATGTTATGATGTGCCAAGTGCTCATCCAGGTACTTTTTAAAGGATGTGAGGCAACCCGCCTCTACCACCCTCCCAGGCAGTGCATTCCAGACCGTCACCACCCTCTGGGTAAAAAAGTTCTTCCTCAAATCCCCCTTAAACCTCCTGCCCCTCACCTTAAACTTGTGTCCCCTCGCAACTGACCCTTCAACTAAGGGGAACAGCTGCTGCTTATCCACCCTGTCCATACCCCTCATAATCTTGTACACCTCAATCAGGTCACCCCTCAGTCTTCTCTGCTCCAGTGAAAACAACCCAAGCCTATCCAACCTCTCTTCATAGCTTAAATGTTCCATCCCAGGCAACATCCTGGTGAATCGCCTCTGCACCCCTTGCAGTGCAATCACATCCTTCCTATAATGTGGCGACCAGAATTGCACACAGTACTCCAGCTGTGGCCTTACCAAAGTTCTGTACAACTCCAACATGTGGCCTTGTCCAATCTACACCTTCTCCTTTGTTATCTCGTGCCCCACCCCCACCTCACTTGCTTATAACCTGTGACATTTTTAATATTTGTCAGTTCCGAAGAAGGGTCACTAACCCGAAACGTTAACTCTGCTTCTCTTTCCACAGTTGCTGCCAGACCTGCTGAGTGGTTCCAGCATTTCTTGTTTGTATTTCCAACATAACCTCCCTGCTTTTGTAATCTATGCCTCGATTGATAAAGGCAAGTGTCTCATATGCCTTTTTCACCACCCTATTAACCTGCCCTTCTGCCTTCAGAGATCTATGGACAAACACGCCAAGGTCCCTTTTGTTCCTCGGAACTTCCCAGCCAGTCATTGAATACTTCCGTGTCACATTACTCCTTCCAAAGTATATCGCCTCACACTTTTCAGGATTAAATTCCATCTGCCACTTTTCTGCCCATTTGACCATCCCGTCTATATCTTCCTGTAACCTAAGACACTCAACCTCACTGTTAACCACTCGGCCAATCTTTGTGTCATCCGCGAACTTACTGATCCTACCCCCACATAGTCATCTATCTTGTTTATATAAATGACAAACAATAGGGGACCCAGCACAGATCCCTGTGGTACGCCACTGGACACTGGCTTCCAGTCACTAAAACAGCCGTCTGTCATCACTCTCTGTCTCCTACAGCTAAGCCAATTTTGAATCCACCTTTTCAAGTTACCCTGTATCCCATGTGCATTTGCTTTCTTGATAAGTCTCCCATGTGGGACCTTGTCAAAGGCTTTGCTGAAATCAACTGCACTATCCTCATCTACACACTTGGTCATATGCTCAAAAAATGCAATCAAATTTGTTAGGCATGACCTCCCTCTGACAAGGGCCATGCTGACTATTCCTAATCAAATTTTGCCTCTCCAAGTGCAGATAGATTCTCTCCTTCAGAATTTTCTCCAATAGTTTCCCTACCACTGACGTGAGACTCACTGGTCTGTAGTTCCCTGGCTTATCTCTACAACCTTTCTTAAATAGTGGGACCACATTAACTGTTCTCCAGTCCTCTGGCACCTCCCCCGTGGCCAGAGAGGAATTAAAAATAAGGGTCAGAGCCCTTGCAATCTCCACCCTCGCCTCCCACAGCATCCTGGGACACAAATCGTCCAGACCTGGAGATTTGTCCACTTTTAAGCCTGCCAAAACCTCCAAAACCTTGTCACTCCCTATAACAATTTGCTCAAGAACCTCACAGTCTCTCTCTCTGAGTTCCATATCTACATCCTCATTCTCTTGGGTGAAGGCAGATGTGAAGTATTCATTCAACACCCTACCAATGTCCTCTGGCTCCACCCACAGATTTCCCCCTTGGTCCCTAATGGGTCCTACTCTTTCCCATTGATATACTTGTAGAATATCTTGGGATTTTCCCTACTTTTACCAGCCAGCGTTTTCTCATATCCCCTCTTTGCTCTCCTAATTGCTTTCTTAAGCTCCATCCTACACTTTCTGTTATCCACGAATGCTTTCGTTGATTTGCTCTCCTTGTATTTGCTAAAAGTCTCTCTTTTCCTTCTCATCGTACCCTGAATGTTTCTGGTCATCCATGGTTCTCTGGGCTTGTTGCTCCTACCTGTTACCCTAGAGGGAAAATATTGGACCTGTTCCCTCCCCATTTCCTTTTTGAATGCCCCCCACTGCTCTTCTGTAGATTTTCCGACAAGTAACTCTTTCTAGTCTACCTTGGCCAGATCCTGCCTTATTTTACTAAATTCGCTCTCCCCCAGTCCAAAACCTTTTTTTGCAACTTGTCTATTTCTTTCTCCATAACAAGCTTAAATTGTACCATGTTGTAGTCGCTATCACTAAAATGCTCCCCCACCGACACATCAACCACCTGTCCGGCTTCATTCCCCAGAATTAGGTCCAGCACTGCACCCTTCCTTGTTGGATCCTCTACATATTGAGCTAAAAAGTTCTCCTGTATATATTTTAAGAACTCCACTCCATCTGAGCCCTTAACACGATGACTATTCCAATTAATGTTGGGAAAGTTGAAATCACCCAATATAATTACCCTATTATTTTTGCACAACTCTGCGAATTGCACATATATTTGCTCCTCAATTTCCCGCTGACTATCTGGGGGTCTATAATAAACACCTAGCAATGTGGCTGTCCCTTTTTTATTCCTAAACTCTACCCATAAAGCTTCATTTAATGCCCCTTCCAAGGTATCATCTCTCCTTACTGCAGTAACTGACTGCCTAACTAATAATGCAATGCCCCCTCCTCTTTTACCCTCTCCTCTTATGAGGAGAGATTGCAGAAACTGGGCCTGTATTTTCTAGAGTTTTGAAGAATGAGTGCTGATCTTATTGAAACTTACACAATTCTTACAGGGCGTGACAGGGTCGATGTGAATAGGATGTTTACCTGGCTGGGGAGGCCAGAACCAGGGGACACAGTCTCAGAATAAGGGGTAGGCCGTTTCAGACTGAGATGAGGAGGAATTTCTTCACTCAGAGGGTGGTGACTCTTTGGAATTCTCTACCCAAGAGGGCTGTGGAAACTCAATCAATGTGCATGTTTAAGATAGAAATCGATAGATTTCTGGATTCTAATGACATCAAGTAATATGGCGATAGTGCGGGAAAGTGGCATTGAGGTACATGATCAGCCATGATCTAACTGAATGGTGGAGCAGGCTCGATGGGCTGAATAGCCTACTCCTGCTCCTATGTTACTATCTACTTTAGCTCTATGGTATTGTCCCTCCCTATCTGTCTCTCCAGCTTACAACCACTGGGCGGCACAGTGGCGCAGTGGTTAGCACCGCAGTCTCACAGCTCCAGCGACCCGGGTTCAATTCTGGGTAGTGCCTGTGTGGAGTTTGCAAGTTCTCCCTGTGTCTGCGTGCGTTTCCTCCGGGTGCTCCGGTTTCCTCCCACAAGCCAAAAGACTTGCAGGTTGATAGGTAAATTGGCCATTAGCAATTGCCCCTAGTATAGGTACGTGGTAGGGAAATATAGGGACAGGTGGGGATGTGGTAGGAATATGGGATTAGTGTAGGATTAGTATAAATGGGTGGTTGATGGTCGGCACAGACTCGGTGGGCCGAAGGGCCTGTTTCAGTGCTGTATCTCTAAACTAAACTGAACTAAAACCCTCTGTGATCTCTGCACTCTAATTCTGGCCTCTTGGTCATCTCTGATTTTAATTGCTCTGCCATTGGTGGCCATGCCTTCAGTTGCCTAGGCTCTAGTTTCTGGAATTCTCTCCCTAAACCCCTCTAGGACCTGATGGCCTACATCCTAGAGTTTTAAAAGAGGCAGCTGCAGAGATAGTGGATCCGCTGGTTATGATTTTCCAAAATTCCCTCGATTCTAGAACAGCCCCAATAGATTGTAAATTAGCAAATGTAACACCACTATTGAAGAAAGGAGAGAGAGAAAACAGGAAACTACAGGCAAGTTAACCTGACTTCAGTTGTCAGCAAAATGTTGTAATCTATTATTGAGGAAGTCTCAATGATGCACTTCGAAAATTGTAACATAATCAGACAACGTCAACATGGTTTTACGAAAGGGCAACAGTGTTTGACAAATTTAATAGTGCTTGTTGAGGCTTTAACTAGTAGGATAAAGGGCAGCCGGTAGATGTAGTATACTTGGATTTCCAAAAGGCATTTGATATGGTGCCACATAACAGGCTAATATGCAAGATTTGGGGGTAATATGGGCATAGATAGAGGACTAGTTAATGGACAGGAAGCAGACAGTAGGGATAAACAGGGCATTTTCAAGTTGGCAGGCTGTAATTGATGGAATGCTGCAAGGATCGGTGCTGTGGCCTCAGCTAATTACCATCTATATTAATGACTTAGACCAGAGGTCGGCAAGCATGTGGAACATTATGGATTCAACAGCGCCTCCCAATCTTGATTGATCAAACCCCATTTTTCCTCTATCAACTTTTAGAAGATAGTGATCTGAATGTGTTTCAAATTTAAAAAGAATATCAGATATCTAAAAATCACTTTGACAATTGAATATTTTTATAGATAACAGCCAGAACTTGTGAAATGTTTACTCACAAAAATATGAAATTCCATTGAAAACATGCTTGGATCAAAAGTCATAAGTTACACTTACATCGTTTTGCCAAGCAAAATGACATCATGTGCCACTGAGCTAATGGCTTACATATCGCTCGCTAGCCAATCACCCTAGATGCTCACGGACTTTGATGGTAATTAAATGGCTAGTTTCGGCTTTTTAGACTTTTATTAACACCGTACTTGTGAGAAAGTGTCATTCAATTAACATTATCGTAAAATCCTTTAAAATTTTGTTGATAAAAGCACTCTTTCATTGATATTAACACGTACATTTAAGCATCAGTATAAAGATGCTGCATAGAAGTCCATAAATGTGTCTGTCTTGTTTTTCATTATTATTGGCATTTGAGTAACAACATTGCGGCTCTAAGATGTTGTATTTTTGACTAAATTTTTAAAATGGCTCATTGTTAAGGTTGCCAACCCCTGACATAGATGAAGAGACCGAGAATATCTAAGTTTGCAGATGATACAAAGCGAGGTGGATATGTAAGCTGTGAGGAGGACACAAGGCGGCTTCAAAGAGATAGAGGCAGGTTCAGTGAATGGGCAACAAGGTGGCAGATAGAGTATAATGTGGGAAAGTATGAGGTTATTCACTTTGGTAGTAAGAACAGAAAAGCAGAATATTTTTCTAAAATGCATGAAAAATCTGAAAGTAAGCATGCAGGTGCAGCAGGCAGTTAAGAAGGCAAATGGTATGTTGGCCTTCATAGCAAGAGGATTCGAGTACAGGAGCAAGGATGTCTTGCTGCAATTATACAAGGCCTTGGTGAGACCACATCTGGAGTATTATGTGCAGTTTTGGTCTCCTTATCTGAGGAAGGATGTTCTTGCTATAGAGGGAGTGCAGCGACTGATTCCTGCGATGGCAGAACTGACTTATGAAAAGAGATTGGGTTGATTAGCCTTGTATTCGCTAGAGCTTAGAAGAATGAGAGGGGATCTCATAGAAACTTACAAAATTCTAATAGGACTGGACAGACTAGATGCAGGAAGGATGTTCCCGATGGCGGGGGAGTCCCGGACCAGGGGTCACAATCTAAGGATAAGGGGTAAGCCATTTAGGACTGAGAGGAGGAGGGATTTCTTCACCTGGAGAGTGGTGAACCTGTGGAATTCTCTACCACAGAAAGCAGTGGAGGCCAAATTATCAAATATATTCAAGAAAGAGTTAGATATAGTTCTTAGAGCTAAAGGAATCAAACGATACAGGGAGAAGGCGGGAACAAGGTACTGAGTTTGGAAGATCAGTCATGATCGTATTGAATGGCGGTGCAGGCTTAAAGGGCTGAATGGCCTACTCCTGCACCTATTTTCTATGTTTCTATGTTTATAAATGTTGATGTTCAGAGGAACTTGGGAACTTGTACAAGGAACACAAAGTTAGCATGTAGGTACAGCAGGCAATTGGGAAGGCAAATAGCATGTTGGCCTTTATTGCAAGGGGATTGGAGTACAAGAATAAGGAAGTCTTGCTACAATTGTACAGGGCTTTGGTGAGACCACACCTCGAATGCTGTATGCAGTTTTGTCTCCTTATTTAAGGAAGGATACACTTGCATTGGAGGCGGTGTAGCAAAGGTCCACTAGATTGGTCCCTGGGTTGTCCAATGATGAGAGTCTGAGTAAATTGTGTCTATACTCTCTGGAGTTTAGAAGAATGAGAGGTGATCTCATTGAAATTTACAAGATTCTGAGGGGGCTTGACAGGGCAGACTCTGAGAGGTTGTTTCCTATGGCTCGGGAAGCTAGAACACAGGGACACAGTCTCAGGATAAGGGGACAATCATTTAGAACCGAGATGAGGAGAAATTTCTTCACTCAAATATTTGTGAATCTTTGGAATTCTCAACCCCAGAGGGCAGTGGATGCTCCATCGTTGAATATATTTAAGGCTGGGATAGACAGATTTTTGGTCTCACAAGGAATCATGGGATATGGGGTAAATAAAAACAAGAAATGCTGGAAATACTCAGCAGGTCTGGCAGCATTTGTGGAGAAAGAAGCAGAGTTAACGTTTCAGGTCAGTGACCCTGGGATATGGGGAGTGGGCGGTAAAGTAGAGTTGAGGCAGAAGATCTGCCATGATCATACTGAATGGCAAAGCAGACTCAAGGGGCCATATGGTCTACTCTTGCTCCTATTTCTTAGGTTTCCACTCTCCTTTAAATCTTCCATTATAACACCTTTAACTGAGTACAACATCCAAAGGCGTTTCACAGGAGCCTTATCAAACAAAATTTGGCTTCGATCTGTGTAAAGTGATATTAGGAGAGGTGACCAAAAGCTTGGTCAAAAAGCATCTTAAGGGAAGCAAGAGAGTTAAAGAAGTGGAATAGTTTAAGGAGGGAATTCCAGAGCTTAGGTTCTCGGCAGCTGAACGTACAGCTGCCAATGGCGAGCAATTAAAACTGAGGATGCGCAAGATTTTGTGTAGTGCAGATTTCTCAGAGCGTTGTATGACTCGAGGAAATTAGAGATAAGGAGGAGCGAGCCTCAGAATACTGTGTGCAGTATTGGGCTCTACACTAGTATAGCAAGCTGAAGCAGGCCTCAGTGGTCAATTAGACTTGCAGGCTTAACCCTCAAAATAAGAGGTTTATTCAACCACGGCTTTAAGTGCAGCGATCAACAAAGCTGTAATCGATTACTTTCCAGCATAAAGATTCCTACTCTGTCCTGACCATTACCATTAATTACCATTGAGTCGAAACTATATTCACGACATCATCTGGTGTTGGAGCTGGAGTCTAATGTAATATTTCAGTAAGTTACAAGTTAATCCCTTTTTTGTTTCGGAGGACCGGGGACTGCTGGGTAGGGGATAAGGTAAGCTTTTTATTTAAAAAGTTCAGTCCGTCGGATTGCTAAGCGAACAAGTTTTGACTTTTTTTTTCGTTTGGTTTTTCAGTAGATTTATTGGGAATCTAGAATAGTGGGAATGGAGGTAAAGGCAGTTGTATGTTCCTCCTGCAGAATGTGGGAGGTAGGGGTCGCCAAGAGTGTCCCTGCTGACTGCATCTGCGGGAAGTGCACCCAACTCCAGCTCCTCGCAGACCGCGTTAGGGAACTGGAGCTGGAGCTGGATGAACTTCGGATCATTCGGGAGGCGGAGGGGATTATTGACAGGAGTTATAGGGAGGCAGTCACACCTCAGGTAAAAGAAGTAGGTAGATGGGTTACCGTCAGGGGAAGGAAAGGGAACCAGCAGGCAGTGCAGGGATCCCCTGTGGCCGTTTCCCTCAACAACAGGTATACCGTTTTGGATACTGTTGGGGGGGACGACTTACCAGGGGTAAGCAATGGGGTGCAGGTCTCTGGCACAGAGTCTGTCCCTGTTGCTCAGAAGGGAAAAGGGAAGAGGAGCAGAGCATTAGTCATTGGGGACTCCATAGTGAAAGGGGAAAAGTTTAGGGGGGATATGCGTGGAAAGTTCTTTACGCAGAGGGTGGTGGGCACCTGGAACGCATTGCCAGCGGAGGTGGTAGATGCAGGCACGATGGAGTCTTTTAAGATGTATCTAGACAGATACATGAATGGGCAGGAAGAAAAGAGATACAGAACCTTAGAAAATAGGCGACATGTTTAGAGAGAGGATCTGGATCGGCGCAGGCTTGGAGGGCCGAAGGGCCTGTTCCTGTGCTGTAATTATCTTTCTTCTTTGTTGTTTTTTGGAACAGATAGGAGGTTCTGTGGGAACGAGAGAGACTCACGGTTGGTGTGTTGCCTCCCAGGTGCCAGGGTACGTGATGTCTCCGATCGTGTTTTTGGGATCCTTAAGGGGGAGGGGGAGCACCCCCAAGTCGTGGTCCACATAGGCACCAACGACATAGGTAGGAAGAGAGATGGGGATTTAAGGCAGAAATTCAGGGAGCTAGGGTGGAAGCTTAGAGCGAGAACAACCAGAGTTGTTATCTCTGGGTTGTTGCCTGTGCCACGTGCTAGCGAAGAGAGGAATAGGGAGAGAGAGGAGTTGAACACGTGGCTGCAGGGATGGTGTAGGAGGGAGGGTTTTGGTTTCCTGGATAATTGGGGCTCTTTCTGGGGTAGGTGGGACCTCTACAAACAGGATGGTCTTCACCTGAACCAGAGGGGTACCAATATCCTGGGGGGGAGATTTGTTAGTGCTCTTCGGGGGGGGGTTTAAACTAAATCAGCAGGGGAATGGGAACCTAAATTGTAGTTCCAGTGTACAGGCTGTTGAGAGTAGTGAGGTAGGGGATAAGGTTACAGGGACGCAAGAGGGCACTGGCAAGCAAGAACTTGGTTTAAAGTGTGTCTACTTCAACGCCAGGAGCATCCGGAATAAGGTGGGTGAGCTTGCAGCATGGGTTGGTACCTGGGATCCTGATGTTGTGGCCATTTCGGAGACATGGGTAGAGCAGGGGCAGGAATGGATGTTGCAGGTTCCGGGATTTAGATGTTTCAGAAAGAACAGAGAAGAGGGTAAAAGAGGGGGGGGTGTGGCATTGTTAATCAAGGAAAGTATTACAGCGGCAGAAAGGACGTTTGAGGACTCGTCTACTGAGGTAGTATGGGCCGAGGTTAGAAACAGGAGAGGAGAGGTCACCCTGTTGGGAGTTTTCTATAGACCTCCGAATAGTTCCAGAGGTGTAGAGGAAAGGATAGCGAAGATGATTCTCGACAGGAGCGAGAGTAACAGGGTAGTGGTTATGGGGGACTTTAACTTTCCAAATATTGACTGGAAATACTATAGTTCGAGTACTTTAGATGGGTCTGTTTTTGTCCAGTGTGTGCAGGAGGGTTTTCTGACACAGTATGTGGACTGGCCAACCAGGGGCGATGCCACATTGGATTTGGTACTGGGTAATGAACCCGGCCAGGTGTTCGATTTAGATGTAGGTGAGCACTTTGGCGATAGTGATCACAATTCGGTTAGGTTTACCTTAGCGATGGGCAGGGACAGGTATATACCGCAGGGCAAGAATTATAGCTGGGGGAAAGGAAATTATGACGCGATTAGGCAAGATTTAGGATGTGTAGGATGGGGAAGGAAACTGCAGGGGATGGGAACAATCGAAATGTGGAGCTTATTCAAGGAGCAGCTACTGCCTGTCCTTGATAAGTATGTACCCGTCAGGCAGGGAGGAAGTTGTCGAGCGAGGGAGCCGTGGTTTCCTCAAGAAGTTGAAGCGCTTGTCAAGAGGAAGAGGGCGGCTTATGTTAGGATGAGACGTGAAGGCTCAGTTAGGGCGCTTGAGAGTTACAAGCTAGCCAGGAAGGATCTAAAGGGAGGGCTAAGAAGAGCAAGGAGAGGACACGAGAAGTCATTGGCTTTCTATAGGTATATCAGGAATAAACGAATGATGAGAGTTAGAACAGGGCCAATCAAGGATAGTAGTGGGAAGTTGTGTGCGGAATCAGAGGAGATAGGGGAAGCGTTAAATGAATATTTTTCGTCAGTATTTACAGTAGAGAAAGAAAATGTTGCCGAGGAGATTACTGAGATACAGCCTACTAGGCTAGATGGGATTGAGATTCACAAGGAGGAGGTGTTAGCAATTTTGGAAAGAGTGAAAATAGATAAGTCCCCTGGGCCAGATGGGATTTATCCTAGGATTCTCTGGGAAGCCAGGGAGGAGATTGCAGAGCCGTTGTTGTTGATCTTTAAGTCGTCATTGTCGACAGGAGTAGTGCCGGAGGACTGGAGGATAGCAAATGTTGTCCCCTTGTTCAAGAAGGGGAGTAGAGACAGCCCTGGTAATTATAGACCTGTGAGCCTTACTTCGGTTGTGGGTAAAATGTTGGAAAAGGTTATAAGAGACAGGATTTATAATCATCTTGAAAAGAATAAGTTCATTTGCGATAGTCAGCACGGTTTTGTGAAAGGTAGGTCGTGCCTCACAAACCTTATTGAGTTTTTCGAGAAGGTGACCAAACAGGTGGATGAGGGTAAAGCCGTGGATGTGGTGTATATGGATTTCAGTAAGGCGTTTGATAAGGTTCCCCACGGTAGGCTATTGCAGAAAATACGGAAGTATGGGGTTGAAGGTGATTTAGAGCTTTGGATCAGAAATTGGCTAGCTGAAAGAAGACAGAGGGTGGTGGTTGATGGCAAATGTTCATCCTGGAGTTTAGTTACTAGTGGTGTACCGCAAGGTTCTGTTTTGGGGCCACTGCTGTTTGTCATTTTTATAAACGACCTGGATGAGGGTGTAGAAGGGTGGGTTAGTAAATTTGCGGATGACACGAAGGTCGGTGGAGTTGTGGATAGTGTCGAAGGGTGTTGTAGGGTACAGAGGGACATAGATAGGCTGCAGAGCTGGGCTGAGAGATGGCAAATGGAGTTTAATGCGGAGAAGTGTGAGGTGATTCACTTTGGAAGGAGTAACAGCAATGCAGAGTACTGGGCTAATGGGAAGATTCTTGGTAGTGTAGATGAGCAGAGAGATCTTGGTATCCAGGTACATAAATCCCTGAAAGTTGCTACCCAGGTTAATAGGGCTGTTAAGAAGGCATATGGTGTGTTAGCCTTTATTGGTAGGGGGATCGAGTTTCAGAGCCACGGGGTCATGATGCAGCTGTACAAAACTCTGGTGAGGCCGCACCTGGAGTATTGCGTGCAGTTCTGGTCACCGCATTATAGGAAGGATGTCGAAGCTTTGGAAAGGGTGCAGAGGAGATTTACTAGGATGTTGCCTGGTATGGAAGGAAGGTCTTACGAGGAAAGGCTGAGGGACTTGGGGTTGTTTTCGTTAGAGAGAAGGAGGAGGAGAGGTGACTTAATAGAGACATACAAGATAATCAGAGGGTTAGATAGGGTGGATAGTGAGAGTCTTTTTCCTCGGATGAGGATGGCAAACACGAGGGGACATAGCTTTAAGTTGAGGGGTGAAAGATATAGGACAGATGTCAGAGGTAGTTTCTTTACGCAGAGAGTAGTAGGGGCGTGGAACGCCCTGCCTGCAACAGTAGTAGACTCGCCAACTTTAAGGGCATTTAAGTGGTCATTGGATAGACATATGGATGTAAATGGAATAGTGTAGGTCAGATGATCGGCGCAACATCGAGGGCCGAAGGGCCTGTACTGCGCTGTAATATTCTAATTCTAAAAATTCTAATTCTAATTAAAGATTTCTTAAAGCTATACCACCTTGCCTTGCTCATTCTGATGTTTCAGACATTTGCTCAAAGCTGCATCCTTATAGCAGATGCAGACCTCTCAAAAACCAATGTATTTCTCTCTCTGCTACAATTAAGAAGGCTATTGAGGTTTCAGAGGGGGTACAATGCAGATTCACCAGGATGCTGCCTGACACAAGGAAAACCAAAACAAAAGAAGACTTGAAAAACTGGGTCTATTTTCAATAGAACTATGAAATTTGTAACTTAACCCTGGGAGCCCAAGGGAACTATGCTGCGCTCCCTCCAAAGTCAAAATATTCCTCTAAGGTGTGGTGCCTAGAACTGTTCACAGTGCACCACGTGTGGTCAATCACCCCAATCTTAATTATAGACTCTAGTAATTTCCCAACAACATGTTAAGCTAACTGGTTTATGATACCCTGATTTCCCTCAGTCACCCTTCTTGAATAGTGGAGTGACGAATACAATTTTACAATCTAAACAAATAGTTCCTGAATTGAGAGAACATTGGAAGATTGTACTTAGGGCATCTGCAATTTTCTCACCCAATTCTTTTAAACCCTGGGATGGAAACGATCTGGTCCTGGAGGTTTGTCACCAAGTATGTCCGGTACACAAAAAGCATGACAAATCCAACCTGGCCAATTACCGCCCATCAGTCTACTCTCGATGATCAGTAAAGTGATGGAAGGTGTTGTTGACAGTTCTATCAAGCTGCACTTGCTTAACAATAACCTGCTCACTGACGCTCAGTTTGGGTTCCGCCAGGAACACTCAGCTCATGACCTCATAACAGCCTTGGTTCAAACGCGGACAAAAGAGCTGAACTCAAGAGGTGAGGTGAGAGTGACTACCCTTGACATCAAGGCAGTATTTGACAGAGTATGGCATCAAGGAGCCCTAGCAAAACTGGAGTCAATGGGAATCAGGGGAAAAACAGAACAAAGGAAGACGGTTGTGGTTGTTGGAGGTCAATTATCTCAGTCCCAGAACATCACTGCAGGGGTCCCTCAGGCCCAACCATCTTCAGCTGCTTCATCAATGACCTTCCTTCAATCATAAGGTCAGAAGTGGGGACATTCAATGATGATTGCACAAAGTTCAGCACCATTCGAGACACCTCAGATACTGAAGCAAGACCTGGACAATATCCAGGCTTGGGCTGATAAGTGGCAAGTAACATTCGTGCCACACAAGTGCCAGGCAATGACCATCTTCAACAAGAGAGAATCTAACCATCTTCCCTTGACGTTCAATGGCATCATGATCACAAAATCCCCCACTATCAACATTCTGGGGGTTACCATGGACTAGAAACTGAACTGGAGTAGCCATATAAATACCATGGCTACAAGAGCAGGTCAGAGGCTAGGAAACCTGCAGCGAGTAACTCACCTCCTGACTCCCCAAAGTCTATCCACCATCTACAAGGCACAAGTTAACAACAGTCAAGAAGCTCGACAGCATCCAGGACAAAGCAGCCTGCTTGATTGGCACCCCATCTTCAAACATTCACTCCCTCCACCATTGACGCACAGTGGCAGCAGTGTGTACCATCTACAAGACGCACTACAGCAACAACAGCACCTTCCAAATCTGCAACCTCTACCACCTAGAAGGACAAGGGCAACAGATGCATGAGAACAACACCATCTGGCAAGTTCCCCTCCAAGCAGACAGCATCCTGATTTGTAACTATATCGTCGTTCCTTCACTGCTGCTGGGTCAAAATCCTGGAACTCCCTCCCTAACAGCACTGTGGGTGTACCTACCCCACATGGACTGCAGCGGTTCAAGAAGGCAGCTCACCACCATCTTCTCAAGGGCAATAAATGCCGGCCTAGCCAGCGACACCCACATACCATGAGCGAATAAAAAAAAAATACAGGTCCAGTTTCCTCAATCTATCCTGATAAGACAATCCCACCATCCCAAGGATTAGTCTGGTGAACCTCTGTTGCACTCCCTCTATGGTAAGTATATCCTTCCTTAGAAAGGGAGACCAAAACTGGACACAACACTCCAGGTGTGGTCTCACCAAGGTTGTATTGTAGCAAGCCATTTTTACTCCTGTACCTAAAACCCCTTGCGATGAAGGCCAACATACGATTTGCCTTCTAATTGTTTGCTAACATGCTAGCTTTTCATGACTCATGAACAATGACACCCAGGCCCCTTTGGACAGAACACTTCCCAAACTCTCACCATTTAAAAATACAGTCTTTCTGGTTTTTTTTCCCCAAGTGGGTAACTTCACACTTATTCACATTATCTTCCATCTGCCATGTTCCTGCCTATTTCACGTAGCCTGTCCAAATCTGCTTGAAGCTTCCTCACAGCCTCCTCACAACTCACATTCCCACCTAGTTTTGTGCCATCAGCAAATTTGGAAATATTAAATTTGGTCCCCACATCCAAATCATTTATCGAGCTTGTGAACAGCTGTGGCCCCAGCTTGCGGCACCCCACTAGTAACAGCCTACCATCCTGAGAATGACTTTTTATTTGGTTTTTTTATGCCTTCCCTTTTTTGTGAAAACAGATGCAAAGTATTCATTAAGAACCATACTAAAGTCCTCCACCTCCACACACAGGTTACTCTTAAGCTCCCTCACAGGACTTACTCTTTCTTTAGTTATCCTCTTGCTCTTTATGTAGTGATAAAAATTCTTCGGGTTTTCCTTGATTTTACTTGCCAATATTTTTTCATGCCCTCTTTTTGCTTTCCTAATTTCTTTTTTAATTTCACTAAACTTTTTATACTCCTCTAGGTTTTCTGCAGTATTGAGCCCTCAGTGTCTATCATAAGCTTACTTTTTTTCTTTATCCTCTCCTTTAAGCCCCTTGATATCCAGGGGGCTCTGGATTTGTTGGTCCCACCCTTTTTCTTTAAGGAAACAAACTTGCTCTGAACACTCACTATCTCTTCGTGGAATAGAAAGATAGGAGCAGGAGTAGGCTATTCGGCCCGTCAATGTCTCCCACTGATCTGACACTGATTCACCTTTAAATAGCAGTTCCCAGTCTACTTCAGCTTTGTAAAATTAGCTTTCCTTTTCCATAACTACCCTAAATCTAACTGAATTATGATCACTTCCACCAAACTGCTCCCTAACTGATACTCCTCCAACCTGTCCAGCTTCATTCCCTAAAATTAAGTCTGGTACCGCCCCTCTCTCGCTGGGCTTGCTATCTACTGGCTAAAAAGTTTCTCCTGAAAGCATTTGAAGAATTCAGCTCCCTTTCACACTAATTCTATCCCAGTGAATAATAATGTAGTTGAAATCCCCCATGATTACTCCCTTAGTGTTTTTGCACTTCTCAGATATTTGCTTACATATTGGCTCTTCTATCTCTCTCTGACTGGTTGGGGATCTATCGTACACTCCCTGCAATGTGATTCCTCCTTTTGTGGTCCTTCAGTTCAACCCATGTGGCCTCATTTGATGATCCTTCTACCATATCATCCCTCCTCCCAGCTATAATTGTTTCTTTAATCAACACTGTGACACACCTTTTTTTTTAATCCCCCATCTTGTCTGAAAACCCTATAACCAGGAATGTTGAGCTTCCATTCTATTCCTACCCTCCTTTCAGCCCTGTTTCAGTAATAGCCATATTATACTGCCATGCATCAAATTGTGCTCTCACCTCATCTGCCTTATTCCCTTATTCTTGCAATGACGTACACACCATTCAGCACTGCCAAACTCCCTTGTTGTCTACTTTCTAGCCTTTGTATCATTTGCCTTCCCAACATGCTTACTAATTTTCTGCTTTCCATTTCCAAATTTTCTTCTCTCCCTTCTGAATCTACTCCCAGGATCCCATCCCCCTGCCAAGCTAGTTTAACCCTCCCTAGCAAAACCCCTGCGAGGGTATTGGTCACAGTCCTGTTGAAGTGCAATCCGTCCGCCTTGTACTGGTCCCACCTCCCCAGAAGCGGTCTCAATACCGTAAGAATATAAAGCCCTCCCTCCTGCACATTCTCTCCAGCCACGTATTCATCAGCTTTATCTTCCTACTTCTGTACTCACTAGCACGTGGCACTGGGAGTACTCTGGAAGTTACGACCTTTGAGGTCCTGCTTTTCAATCTCTTTCCTAGCTCCCTAAACTCTGCCTTCAAGACTTCATCTCTTTTTTTGCCGATGTCATTGGTGCCGATACGAAGCATGACCTCTTACACCATCCACCACCCCCGTGCCCCCAAATGTCCTGCAGCCACTCAGTGGCATTCTTGACCCTTGCACCCAGAAGGCTACATACCATCCTGGAGTCACGTCTGCAGCCGCAGAAACGCCTGTCTGTGCCCCTCACTAGCGAATCCCTCACCCCTATTGCTTTTTCGCTCTTCCTGCTTCCCCATGAAGCTGAGCCACCGATGGTGCCATGCACTTGACTCTGGCTGCACTCCCCAGAGGAACGATCACCAGTGTTCAGAACTGACTATCGGTTGGAAGACGAAGATGCAGTCATGGGATCGCTGCCCTGCCTGCCTGGTCCTCCTTATACTTCCAGTGGTCTCCCATTTCCTCTCTGAATACACATTTTTAAGCTGCAAGGTGACCATCTCTAGAAAGGTGCTCTCTATGAAGCTTCAGCCTCACAGATGCCCCACAATGACTACAGTCTATTTACTTATAAATGAAAAAAGTGCAGCTTGTAGAAATAACATAAATATTTAATACCTTCCTAGCTTATGCAAAGAAATATATTTCACTAAGTAGTTGTGAATTTAAACATATCAGATTTGATCAATAAAACCCTTTGGGCTCTCTCTCATATCTTCTGAAATTCCATCAGAAACCTATAAAATACATCTTCTGATAATCATTCACCTCTTTCAGTGCCTTTGAGTTTACCTGTGATGGAGTCCACGTAGCTTGCAGCTCTCTGTCAACATCATAGTCACTTGTACCTCTGAGGCATGATCTACAAAGGGAAACAAACAAAACTGAAATCAATTGCAGCTCTTGGACTTAGCAACAAAATTGTTACCACCTTTCCATTAAACAAAAGGTAAAATCCACCGCTGTTAAAGCCATACTTTTGTGTGTGTTGCTAATGGCACTGCATGTTGCTGCACTGGGGAAGAGTCAACAAGCAAGTATGCAGCAAGCAGTTAATTTGAGGCACACTGTGAAGCCCAAGGCATCAGGAAATGGCAGAATTCATGCTAAGTAAGCATTGTCCGCATCATTCCTAGTGCACTACAAAAAGTAGGCATCAATAACTCAGTTTTCCAGTTTCCAAGATAAAGTATGTTCAACAATCAAAAATATATTAAATTGGAAATGCTGGAAACACTCAGCAGGTCTGGCAGTATCTGTGGAGAGAGAAGCAGAGTTAACGTTTCAGAACTGATGAAGGGTCACTGATCTAAAATGTTAACTCTGCTTCTCTCTCCACAGCTGCTGCCAGACCTGCTGAGTATTTCCCGCATTTCTTGTTCTAATTTCAGATTTCCAGCATCTGCAGTATTTTGCTTTTAATATATTAAATTGGAACTGTTTCAGGTTTAAGGCCAAAGATGGTCACAAACTCTCATATTAGGGCTCTAAAATAGCAGAACCAGATTCTGTTCCTCCCATGGTCACTAGATCAAAGGAAATTTTTTTTAAAATCTATTCCTAACGCCAAGTGTAGCTCCCCAATATAACCAGTATATCCAATGATGTCTCTGAACATAACAAAACACCTTTGTCAAACAAGATTCTGCACCGTTCCACTTCAATTTGTCCAGTCCAGGTTTGGCAACTAACACCTCTGAGTGAACCAGAATTATACTGGTGAGGCCAGTTGGCCAGATAATAAGCTAACGATGTTGCCAGTTGATCTTTTCCTACAGGAACAATGGTAAGGGTAATATTTGGAAAAAAAAATATTTGAAACACATTTCAAAAAACACATTTTATAGAAAACGGTGCTTCAGAAATTTGATTTTTGAAGATCTCTCAATTGCATCTAATAACACACATGTACCTTCAAAGAATAGGCCAAGCACATTGAAATACAGATATCCCCCTCCCCCCAAGCAATACCTGAAAACACAATATTAAAGCCATCAAATGACACCTGCTCAATAGAGGACAACCTGCAGAATTCTGTTAAAAAGTGTGTCACTGTTTTGTGGATTGAATCAGACATATAGAGTCATAGAGAGATACAGCACCGAAACAGGCCCTTCGGCCCACCGGGTCCGCGCTGACCATCAACCACCCATTTATACCAGTCCTATATTAATCCCATTTTCCTTCTCACATCCCCACCTTCCCTCAATTCTCCTACCACCTACCTACACTAGGGGCAATTTTTTTGTAATGGCCAATTTACCGATCAACACGCAAGTCTTTGGCATGTGGGAGGAAACCGGAGCACCTGGAGGAAACCCACGAGGTCAGAGGGAGAACTTGCAAGCTCCGCACAGGCAGTACCCAGACCCGAACCCGGATCGCTGGAGCTGTGAGGCTGCGGTGCTAACCACTCCGCCGCCCATATATGTGAACAATGTTTCAATACTTAGACATCCGATAAACATGGTTTCCCCAATATGGATGATGTGCCATCAGTTTGTTTGCATCAATGTTCTCAAAACCGTGAATCCTGCAAAAGGAATTCTCCAGAGCTACTGCCTAGGAATATTGGACAGAGCTTGCTGGCCAAGATGAAACCCCATTTTACATTCTTGGAAATGGGAATTCCACAATGCTTTGGCCTCACTAGGGCATACAGCAGACTCAACATTCTATCTTCCATCTTCGCCCCCCCCCCCCCTCCAACCCCTGACCCTTGGAGTTGTCAGCATTCAGAATGGCTACCACTTGGGCATTATATCTTTTCTGTGTTTAAGTCAAAACAAGTTTTATATCAGATTGGATGCTGCCTCTTCCAATGAATCATGACAAAACATCAATACCTTTCTCAAGGACAGCTCCAAGATTTGACAGGAACTTTCTGCAAGTATCACAAAGATCAGTAACAGGGATCAAAAGAACTAGAGCCAGTTGACATAAAATTAAGGTTCAACCCTGTGTGTGGGATGACAAGCTGCACATAGGAGTCACCTCTCAAACAGCGAAGCAAAATCCTGAACAGGTCCTGAGAAGAGGTGATGTCAATAAATAGTAAAACTGCCTCTTCATGACAGAATACACGGAGCATTTCAAAAACCATTTTCCATTCCATGGTATAGAACTAAACAAACAGGGCTGGTGGTCACTGTGATTCTGACACAGGGGTCATCAAGGATGGTTCAAACAAAATCACGTTTACCCAATGAGGAAGGTATTTTTTTCTGCTAGGTGTCATTCTTAAATAAAAATAATTGACAAGCAAATTGTTTCCAAGCTCCGGCCAATTGGGTTTTGGCCAAAATTATTTAGAGGCAACTGAAAAAGTACAGGTATTGATGAAAATGGAGAAAGAGACAGAAACTGAGTCTGGGAAGATGAAGAGCGGTTATGGGCTATAAAAAGGCAAAGTAAACACAATGAGTGGGCTGGCTTGTTACTGTTGCTATTCACATTGACCTTCCACTGTCTTCAAGGAGAATTTCATGGTATCACTGCTTCTCTGCTGAACAAGGATGAAGTTGGAAACTGACAAGTGGAGGAATTAAGCAACAAAACTATTCAACCCGATACTACAGTACACTGAAGCACAACATATTCAATTACAATAGCATTTTTTTTCTAAAATTACATAACCACACCTGGAGTACCGTGTGCAGTTTTGATCTCCACATCTAAGGACGTATATACTTGCATTGGAGACGGAACAGCAAAGGTTCAGTAGATTGGTTGCAAGGATCAGAGGGTTGTCCTATGATGAGAGACTGAGTAAACTGGCTTATATTCACTGGAGTTCAGAAGAATGAGAGGTGATCCCACTGAAACATACAAGGTTGTGAAGGGCTTGACAGTATAGACACTGAGAAGGTGTTTCCCCTGGCTGAGGAATCTAGAACACAGGTTCAATTATTTGGGACTGGAATGAAGAGAAATGTCTTCATTCAAAGGATTGTGAATATTTGGAATTCTGTACCCAAGAGGTTTGTGGATACTCCATTGTTGAATACATTCAAGGCTGAGATAGACATAGTTTTCACCTCTCTGTGAATCAAGAAATATGGGGAACGGGTGGCAAAGTGGAGTTGAAGCAGAAGATCTGCCATGTTCGTACTGAATGGTGGAGCAGGCTGTAGAGGCCATGTGGTCTATTCCTGCTCCAATTTCTTGTTATGTTCACCAGTGTACCATGGCTGCAGTGTGTGCTTTCTACAGGATGATTTTCCCAAACCCATGACCTTCACCTAGAAGATCAAGAGTAGCAACTGCATGGGACCCTCATATTCCCCTCTAAGTCCCACATCATCGTGGCTTGGAAATATATCACCATTTCTTCATCGTTGCTGGGTCAAAACCCTGGAACCCGCTACCTAACAGCAATGTGGTAGCACCTTTACCGCACAGATTGCAGCAGTTTAGGAAGGCAGTTCACCACCATCTCAAGGGGAATTGCCGATGGCCTTGCTGGAGACGCTTGTATGCCAAGGATGATGTTATGATCAGGTGAGGAAGGATCAAAGGGCTCCCCTCTTTTCCCTCTCCTTGTTTGATCACAACAGATTTATTTCTTTTTGAAGTGGATATCCTTGCCAATTCAGTGAGTGTTTAACTGTTTACGCACCATGATCATAAAAAGAGCCAAACAGGTTTTATTGAGTTTAACAAAGAAAGAGGTTAACTTAATTGTACTTAAACTAATCCAAGTAAAAAATAATAAAATACACACCTAATTTCTCTCTCTCTCACACACACACACAAAATTAGGTTACAAAGTGGGGAAGCATAGTTTGGTCAAATCAGAGTCCAGAGGGAAAAAAGGAGTATATAGTCTTTGGAGGTTGGTGACTTAGCTGGCTTCAGGCTGAATTTGGTAGTCCTGAGGCTTCCGTTTTGAAGATGTGGACGCTAATTCGGTGATTCTCCAAGAGACAGCAAAGTGGCTGCTTTCCTTCAAGAGGGAGATCTCTGTCTGTTCTTTCCGGTAAGTTCTCTAAACTGCTCAACAGATCCCCAGGCAGGCATAAGTCATTAAGGACAGTGAGCATCGATTGGTGGACAGACTACCATAATCAAACACAGATCAGGTAAACCAGTTCCAGTACAGCTACAACACTGGCACCTACCCAGCAATGTGGAAAATTACCCAGTTATGTCCTGTGCACAAAAAGCAGGACAAATCCAACCCGGACAATTACTGCCCTATCAGTCTATTGTCAATCATCAGCAAAGTGATGGAAGGGGTCATCGACAGTGCTATCAAACGCTCTTGCTCAGCAATAACCTGCTCACTGACGCTCAGTTTGGGTTCTGCCAGGACCACCCAGCTCCTGACCTCATTACAGCCTTGGTGCAAACATTGTCAAGAGAGTTGAACTCCAGAGGTGAGGTGAAAGTGACTGCCCTGGATGTCAAGGCAGCATTTGACAGACTATGGCATCAAGGAACCCTAGCAGAACTGGAGTCAATGGAAATCAGGGGGAAAGCTTTCCGCTGGTTGGAGTCATACCTAGCACAAAGGAAAATAGTTGCGGTTGTTGGAGGTCAATCATTTCAGTCCCAGGACATCACTGCAGGAGTTCCTCAGGACAGGTTTTGAAAAAGAAAAGCCAGCAGTGACATCTCAGGAGAGCTGCAAGGTGATTGGTTGGTGAGTCACTGCTGTTAGGGAATAGCTCTAAATAGCTGGGTAAATATCTCATTAGAAAAAAAATAAGGGGAAGTTTTTTTTTGTTGAAAAAAAAACCTCTGGTGATAAGGTGAGTACTACGATATTTTCTTTTTAAATTCAGTGTAGCTTATTAAGGACTTTAGATTGGAGTGGGTAACAAGGCCACGAGTGTAATTAGTATTTTTTAAAGGGAGTAACTAAATTAATTTAAAGGTAAGTCATGGAAGGAGAGCTCAGCCCCGTGATATGCTCTTCCTGCGCTATGTGGGAAATCAGGGATGCTTCCAGTGTCACAGACGACCATGTGTGCAGGAAGTGTATCCATCTGCAGCTACTGACTACCCGTATTACGGAGCTGGAGCTGCGGGTGGATTCACTGTGGAGCATCTGCGATGCTGAGGACATCGTGGATAGCACGTTTAGTGAGGTGGTCACACCGCAGGTAATGACTAAAGCAGCAACAGCCAGGTCCGTGGCACCACGGAGGGCTCTGCTGCACAGCAGGGGAGGAAAAGGGTGGAAGAGCGATAGTGATAGGGGATTCCATCGTAAGGGGTGCAGATAGGCGTTTCTGTGGCCGCAAACGAGACTCCAGGATGGTATGTTGCCTCCCTGGTGCTAGGGTCAAGGATGTCTCTGAGTGGCTGTAGGACATTCTGAAAGGGGAGGGTGAGCAGCCAGAGGTCGTAGTCCATATTGGGACTAACAACATAGGCAGGAAGAGAGATGAGGTCCTGCACAGTGAATACAGGGAAGGTTAAAAAGCAGGACCTCTAAGGTTGTAATCTCAGGATTACTCCCTGTGCCACGTGCTAGTGAGGGTAGGAATAGGAGGATAAGGCTGAAGAGCTGGTGTAGGCAGGAGGGCTTCAGCTACTTGGATCATTGGGATCTCTTCTGGTGCAGAGATGACCTGTACAAGAGGGACGGGTTGCATCTGAACTGGAAGGGGACCAATATCCTTGTGGGGAGGTGTGCTAGTACTACTTGGGAGGGTTTAAACTAGTCTGGCAGGGGGGTGGGACGCAGAGTAGTAGTCTCTCCGATGAGATAGTTGAGACAAATGTCGAGGTTAAAGCAAGTCTAGTAGGCAGGCTGGGCAGGGGCAGTACAGGGAGCGTGGAAGGTCTGGTAGGCTAAACTGCATTTACTTTAATGCAAGAAGCCTTACAGGTAAGGCAGATGAACTCAGGGCATGGATCGGTATATGGGATTGTGATATTATTGCTATTATGGAAACGTGGTTGAGGGATTGGCAGGACTTGCAGCTCAATGTTCCGGGGTACCGATGCTTCCGGTGTGACAGAAGTGGAGGTAAGAGAGGAGGGGGAGTTGTACTATTGATTAGGGAGGACATCACGGCAGTACTTGGAGAGGATATCCTGGGGGAAATGTCCAGCGAGGCCATATGGGTAGAACTTAGAAATAAGAAAGGGGTGATCACTTCGATGGGATTATACTATAGTCCCCCCAATAGTCAGAGGGAATTGGAGCAGCATATATGTAGGGAAATCACAGATAAGTGTAGGAATTATAGGGTTGTAATAGTAGGTGATTTTAACTTCCCTAATATTGACTGGGACTGCCTTAGTGCTAAGGGATCAGATGGGGAAGAATTTGTTAAGTGTGTCCTGGATAGTTCTCTGATGCAGTATGTGGATGGCCCTACTAAAGAAGGGGCTACACTCGACCTCCTCTTGGGAAATGAGGCTGGGCAGGTGGTTGATGTGTCAGTGGGGGAGCACTTTGGGGCCAGTGACCATAACTCTATTAGCTTCAAGATATTTTAGACAGGCATCAAGATCGGCGCAGGCTTGGAGGGCAGAATGGCCTGTTCCTGTGCTGTACTGTTCTTTGTTGCTTTGACTGGTCCTCAGGTTGAAGTCCTCAACTGGGGGAAGGCTAATTTCCATGGCATCAGACAGGAACTCTCAAATGTCGAAAGGGACGTCTGTCAAGTGGGAGACTTTTAAAAGTGAGATAGGAAGAGTTCAGGGCCAGCATGTTCCTGTTAGATGGAAGGACAATCAGGCAAGTTTAAAGAACTTTGGTTGACGAGGGATATTGAGGGTCTGGTCAGGACAAAGAAGGAGGCATATGTCAGGTACAGGCAGCTGGGAGCAAGCAGGTCCCTCGAGGAGTATAGGTGATGTAGGACTACACTTAAGAAGGAAATTAGGAGGGAGAAAAGGGGCTATGAGATTTCCCTGGCAGATGAGATAAAGGAGAATCCTAAAAGATTCTATAAGTATATTAAGAGTAAAAGGGTAGCTTGGGAGAGAGTAGGTCCCTTTAAAGATCCGTGTGGTAACCTATGTGAGGAGCCATGGTAAATGAGCGACTTTTTAAATGAATACTTCTCGTCTGTATTTACCATGGAGAAGGTCATGGAAGCTCGTGAGTTCAAAGGAAGGAACAGCGATATCCTGGAGCATATCAACATTACAACGGAGAAGGTGTTGGAGGTTTTGAAGTGCATTAAGTGGACAAATCCCCAGGGCCTGACCAGGTACATCCTAGGATGCTATGGGAAGCAAGAGAGGAGATTGCTGGGGCCTTGGCAGAGATTTTTGTATCATCGTTAGCCATGGGTGAGGTACTGGAAGACTGGAGGATAGCTAATGTTTTGCCTTTATTTAAGAAGGGCAGCAGGGATAAGACAGAGAACTACAGGCCAGTGAGCCTTACATCAGTGGTGGGAAAGTTATTGGAAGGGATTCTGAGAGACAGGATTTATATGCAGCTGGAAAGGCATGGTCTGATTAGGGACAGTCAGCATGGCTTTGTGCGTGGGAAATCATGTCTCACGAATTTGATTGATTTTTTTGAGGAGGTGACCAAGAGGATTGACGAGGGTAGGGCAATGGACGTTGTCTACATGGACTTCAGCAAGGCCTTTGACAAGGTCTCGCATGGTCGGCTGGTCCAGAAGGTTTGAACACATGGGATCCAGGGTGAGCTGGCAAATTGGATACAAAATTGGCTTGGTGATAGGAGGCAGAGGGTGGTAGTGGAGGGTTGTTTTTCAGATTGGAGGCCGGTGACCAGTGGTGTGCCGCAGGGATCGGTGCTGGGCCCCCTGTTGTTTGTCAAAAATATTAAAGACTTGGATGTGAACGTAGGGAGATAAATAGTAAGTTTGCAGAAGACACCAAAATTGGTGGTATAGTGGACAGTGAAGAATGTTGTCTAAGGTTACAACAGGATATAGATCAACTGGGAATGTGGGCAAGGGATTGGCAAATGGAATTTAACGCAGACAAGTGCGAAGTGATGCAGTTTAGGAAGTTAAACCAGGGCAGGACATATACAGTGAATGGCAGGGCCCTGGGGAGTGTTGTTGAGCACAGACACCTTGGGGAGCAAGTACATAGTTCCCTGAAATTGGCAACACAGGTAGACAGGGTGGTGAAGAAGGCGTATGGCATGCTTGCCTTCATCAGCCGAGGCATTGAGTACAAGAGTTGGGACGTCATGTTACAGTTGTACATAACGTTGTTTAGGCCGCATTTGGAGTACTGTGTGCAGTTCTGGTCGCCGCAATACAGGAAAGATGTGATTAAGCTAGAGAGGGTGCAGAAAAGATTCACAAGGATGTTGCCTGGTTTGGAGGGCTTCAGTAAGAAAGAGAGATTGGATAGGCTGGGTCTGTTTTTCCTGGAGCGAAGGAGGCTGAGAGGGAACATGATAGAGGTATATAAAATTATGAGAGGCATAGATAGGGTAGATAGCCAGAGTCTGTTTCCCATGGTACGGGTGACTAAAACTCGAGGGAATAGATTTAAGGTGAGAGGGAGGAGGTTTAAAGGGGATCAAAGGGGTAAACTTTTCACACAAAG
Organism: Heterodontus francisci; assembly: GCF_036365525.1. NCBI lineage: Eukaryota > Metazoa > Chordata > Chondrichthyes > Heterodontiformes > Heterodontidae > Heterodontus > Heterodontus francisci. The sequence continues at coordinate 11,124,384 of NC_090381.1, read as the reverse complement.
AATAGTGGGTATCTGGAATGAGCTTCCAGAGGAGGCGGTGGAGGCAGGAACAGTAGCAACATTTAAGAGGCATCTGGACAGGTACTTGAATGAACAAGGCATAGAGGGATATGGAATTAATGCAGGCAGGTGGGATTAGTATAGATAGGCATTATGGTCGGCATGGACGCGGTAGGCCAAAGGGCCTGTTTCTATGCTGTACGACTCTATGACTCTATGATAGTGTTCTAAGCCTAACCATCTTCAGCTCCTTCATCAATGACCTTCCCTCCATCATAAGGGCAGAAGTGGGCAGGTTCAGCACAAAACGAGACGCCTTAGTTACTGAAGCAGTCCGTGTAGAAATGCAGAAAGACCTGGACAATATACAGGCTTGGACTGATAAGTGGCAAGTAACATTCGCGCCACACAAATGCCGGGCAATGATCATCTCAAACAAGAGATAACGCAACCATCTCCCCTTGACGTTCAATGGCATTCTAATTGCTGAATCCCACACCATCAACATCCTGGGGGTTACCATTGACCAGAAACTGAACTGGACCAGCCACATAAATGCTATAGCTACAAAAGCAGATCAGAGGCTGGGAATTCTGTGGCGGGCAACTCACCTCCTGTCTCCCCAATGTCTGTCCACCATCTACAAGGCCCAAGACAGGAGTGTGATGTAATACTCTCCACTTGCCTGGATGGGTGAAACTCCTACAACACTCAAGAAGCTTGACACCATCCTGGACGAAGCAACCCGCTTGATTGGCACCCCATCCACCACCTTCAAGATTCACTCCCTCCACCCTGACGCACAGTGGCAGCAGAGCGTACCATTGTACCATATACCAGATGCACTGCAGCAACTCACCAAGGCTCCTTTGACAGCACCTACCAAACCCACGACCTCTACCTACTCGAAAGACAAGGGCAGCAGATGCATGGGAACACCACCACCCTCCAAGCCACACACCATCCTGACTTGGAACTATATCACCGTTCCTTAACTGTGGCTGGGTCAAAATGCTGGAACTCCCTTCCTAACACCACTGTGGGTATACCTACACCCCAAGGACAGCAGCAGTCAAGAAGGCAGCTCACCCCCACCTTCTCAAAGACAATTAGGGATGGACAATAAATGCTGGTCTAGCCAGCAACGCCCACATCCCACAAACAAATAAAAAAAACTGTACACTACAGTCTGCAGCAGGCAATCTGCCTCGCTGTTCACATTAAGCAGAAAGAGTTCGAAGCTGCAAGGTTTGAGTGGTTCATCTTCTGAGTGGCCCATCTCCACCAGTTCGACCTAGCCCATTTTTGTGATACCTCCACACCACGCGAAATGAAATGTGATGGCAGGAGCATTTCATTATAAGGTTGTAAATAATTATTAAAAAACACACACTCATCCTCAAAACACTCATTTATCAATCTCACACTACAATAATTGTGGTCTGGGCTCATTTTCATACAGGATGATTCTCTGCTGAGTTAGACTCTGGGTAAAGCATCAGCTATCACATTGTTTTTCACTGTACTGTGGGGAATATTTAGGTGGTAAGATTACAAAAGCAGGCTACATAGAAATAGCCTTGCATTCTGGGTTATGAATTTCTCCACAAATGTCAAAGGATTGTGGTCACTATAAATTGCAATCTCTTTATATCCATTTCGGACATATACTTCAAAGTGCTTGAGAGCCAGTAACAGTCCCAGAGTTACCTTCTCCACAGTGGAGTTTCTCTTTTAATTTTTTGGAGAAATACCCAACTGGTCTCTCAATGCCTGACTCATCATCTTGGAGCAGGATGGCACCATGTGCTAGTTTACTAGCAATGTCTTCATTGGGTACATTGGGTCTTCCCCTATTCAGTTCGAGCTGCCTTAACGCTTTTCCCTGCTTCTCATTTTGGAAAGCTCTTTCCTTCTCCCTTTTCTGGAATTCTCTCTCCACTTCCTTTTCTTTTTCTTGAAATTCTAGCTCTAGTCTCCGCAGTTCCAGCTGTATCTTTATTTTTTTTTATTCGTTAGTTCATGGGATGTGGGTGTCACTGGCCAGGCCAGCATTTATTGCCCATCCCTAATTGCACTTGAGAACAAAGAACAGTACAGCACAGGAACAGGCCATTCGGCCCTCCAAACCTGCGCCGATCTTGATGCCTGCCTAAACTAAAACCTTCTGCACTTTCGGGGACTGTATCCCTCTATTCCCTTCCTTTTCATGAATTTGTCAAGATGTCTCTTAAACATCTCTATGGTACCTGCTTCCACCAGCTCCCCTGGCAGCAAGTTCCAGGCACTCACCACCCTCTGTGTAAAAAACTTGTCTCGTACATCCCCTCTAAACTTTGCCCCTCGCACCTTAAACCTATGTCCCCTAGTAACTGACTCTTCCACCCTGGGAAAAAGCTTCTGTCTATCCACTCTGTCCATGCCACTCATAACTTTGTAAACCTCTATCATTTCGCCCCTCCACCTCCGACGTTCCAGTGAAAACAATCCGAGTTTATCCAGCCTCTCCTCATAGCCAATGCCCTCCAGACCAGGCAACATCCTGGTAAACCTCCTCTGTACCCTCTCCAAAGCCTCCACGTCCTTCTGATAGTGTGGCGACCAGAATTGCACACAATATTCTAAGAAGGTGGTGATGAACTGCCTTCTTGAACCGCTGCAGTCCTTGGGGTGTAGGTACACCCTCAGTGCTGTTAGGAAGGGAGTTCCAGGATTTTGACCCAGCGACAGTTAAGGAACGGCAATATAGTTCCCAAGTCAGGATGGCTTGGAAGGGAACCTGGCTAATGCTATTCTGTTCATTTCTGATTCTATGCCTGTCCCCGGTTCTTCAGTTTCAAAATAGTTGGCCACAGGTTTTAGGAATTCGCGTTTCCTAGCTTTTGGACGGATATTTATCTCTAAATGCCCAGCTATACTCCTTAACTCTTCAACAGACAGGGCTTTTAAACTGTGCCAAGTTACTTCACTCTATTCTAGGAAGGTACTGGCCTCGAATGTGGACATTTTAGTACTCTAGCACTGAAAGCCAGAAGAAAACATGTGTTGAGGTTTTTTAATTATTGCTGGGGATCAATTTGGTTTCCCACTTTAAATTTCTCATTTTTCTTTGAGCTTGATCTCAGACGTAGTACCCCCAAATTTCTGTTACGATCAGATGAGGAGGAGTTGAAGGGCTCCCCTCTTTTCCCACTCCTTGTTTGACCACAACCGACTTTTTTTTTTAAGTGGATGTACCTGCCAATTGAGTGAGTGTTTAACTATTTATGTGCGTGATCACAAAACGAGCTAACTGGACAGGTTTTCTCGAGTTTAACAAAGAAAGAGGTTAACTTTATTGTACTTAAACCGATCTAAGTAAAACATAATACATTCCTACTTTCACACATACACAAATAGGTTACAGAGTGGAGTGGGATAGATTGGTTGAATTAGAGTCCAGAGAAATAAAAGGGGTATACAATCTGTGGAGGTTAGTGACTCGGCTGTCTTCAGGCAGATTCAGCGTTTCTGTGGCTTCTGGTTTGAAGAGGTGGATGCTCTTTCAGTGGTTCTCCGCGAGACAGCAAAATGGCTGCTTTCCTTCGCAAGGGAGATCGCAGTCTTCTTTCGCAAAGTTCTCTAAACTGCTCAATCGCTCCCCCAACAGGCTTAAGTCATTAGGCACAAGGAGCATCAATTAGTGAACAGACGAACAGAATCAAACACAGATCAATTAAACGACTGAACACTTCAGTCAGCAGCAGGCAATATGCCTCGGTGCTCAAGGTCAGCAGGCAGAGTTTGAAGTTTGCAAAGTTTGTGTGGTTCCTCTCCACCAGTTCAATATTCAGGCTTCCAGCTGGTGGATTAAAAAATCATCATTCCACCTGACACATTTGCGTGACAATGAATAAACAGACAAAAGACCCAGGGTGGGGAGTGGGTCGGAGAAATTACATTGCAAAGAGAGGAGGATAAATCCAGCAAGTACAGCCCTGTCAGTTTAACTTGGGTGGTGGGAAAGCTTTTAGAAACAATAATCCGGGCCAAAATTAACAGTCACTTGGACAAATGTGGATTAATTAAGGAAAGCCAGCATGGATTTGTTAAGGGCAAATCGTATTTCACTAATTTGATTGATTTTTTTTGATGAGGAATGCAGTCGCTGTGGTGAACATTGACTTCCAAAAGACATTTGATAAACTTCCTTGTCAGCAAAGTTGAAGACCATGGAATGAAAGGAAGAGTGGCAGCATGGATACAAAGTTGGCTGAGTGACGGAAACAGAAAGTAGTGGTGAACTGTTGTTTATCGGACTGGAGGAAGGTGTATAGCGGGGTTCACCATGGGTCAGTGTTGTGACCACTGCTTTTCTTCCCCTATATTAATGATGTAGACTTGGGTGTGCAGGGCACAATTTCAAAATCTGAAGATGACAGAAAACTTGGAAGTATTGTGAACTGTGAAGCTAGTCAAAAACTTCAAGAGGATATAGACAGGCTGGTGTAATGGGCAGACAAGTGGCAGATGAAATTTAACGCAGAGAAGTATGAAGTGATACATTTTGGTAGGAAGAACGAGGAAAGGCTATATAAATTAAAGAAGGCAATTCTAAAGGGGGTTCAGGAGCAGAGCGACCTGGGGACATATGTGCACAAGTTGTTGAGGGTGGCAGGGAAGGCTGAGAAAGCAGTTAATAAAGCATATGGGATCCTGGACTTTATAAATAGAGGCACAAAAGCAAGGAAGTTATGGTGAACCTTTATAAAACATTGATTCGGCCTCAGTTGCAGTATTGCTTCTAATTCTAGGCCGCTTACTCCAGGAAGGATGTGAAGGCATTGGAGGAAATGCAGAAAGGATTTGTGAGAATGGTTCCAGGGATGAGATACTTCAGTTAAATGGATAGATTGATGAACATAGCAGCAGGAGTAGGCCATTCAGGCCATCGAGCCTGCCCCGCCATTCAATACGATCATGGCTGATCATCCACCTCATGCCTTTTTCCCACACTATCCCCATATCCCCTTATGACATTCGTATTTAGAAATGTGTCAATCGCTGTTTTAAACACACAGTGACTGAGCTTCCACAGCCCTCTGGGGTAGAGAATTCCAAAGATTCACAACCCACTGAGTAAAGACATTCCTCCTCATGTTGGTCCTAGGTGGCATCCCCCTTATTTTGAAATTGTGCCCCCTGTTTCTAGACTCCCCAACCAGGGGAAACATCTTAGCGGCATCTACACTGTCTATCCCTTTGAGTATTTTGTAGGTTTCAATGAGATTACTGCTCATTCTTCGAAACTCCAGAGAATACAGGTCCAATTTCCCCAATCTCTCTTCATAGAACAGTCCCACCATCCCGGGAACTAGTCTGGTGAACTTCCGTTGCACTTCCTCTATGGCAATAATATCCATCCGAAGGTAAGGGGACCAAAACTGCACACAGTACTCCAGGTGCAGTTCTCATTACTCCTGTACTCAAATCCTCTTGCGATAAAGGCCAACATGCACATAACAATGGAGGGCTGTGACTAGTGGTGTTCCGCAGGGATCAGAGCTGGGACCTTGGCTGTTTGTCGTATAAATTGCCCCTAGTATAGGTAGGTGATAGGGAATATGGGATTACTGTAGCGTTAGTATAAATGGGTGGTTGTTGGTCGGCAAAGACTCGGTGGGCCGAAGGGCCTGTTTCAGTGCTGTATCTCTATAAATAAATAAAATAAATAAATAAAGGGTAGCAAGGATAATCCATGAAATTATAGGCCGGTGAGCCTTACGTCAGTGGTAGGGAAATTATTAGAGAGGATTCTTCGGGACAGGATTTACTTCCATTTGGAAACAAACAAACTTATTAGCGAGAGGCAGCATGGTTTTGTGAAGGGGAAGTCGTGTCTCACTAATTTGGTTTTTTTTTAGTTTTAGAGATACAGCACTGAAACAGGCCCTTCGGCCCACCGGGTCTGTGCCGACCACCAACCACCCATTTACACTAATCCTACACCAATTCCATATTCCTACCACATCCCCACCTGTCCCCTATATTTCCCTACCACCTGCAAGTCTTTGGCATGTGGGAGGAACCCGGAGGAAACCCACGCAGACACAGGGAGAACTTGCAAACTCCACACAGGCAGTACCCAGAATTGAACCCGGGTCGCTGGAGCTGTGAGGCTGCGGTGCTAACCATTGCGCCACAGTGATTGAGTTTTTTGAGGAAGTGACGAAGATGATTGATGAAGGAAGGGCAGTGGATGTTGTCTATATGGACTTCAGTAAAGCCTTTGACAAGGTCCCTCATGACAGACTGGTACAAAAGGTGAAGTCACACGGGATCAGAGGTGAGCTGGCAAGATGGATACAGAACTGGTTCGGTCATAGAAGACAGAGGTTAACAGTGGAAGGATGCTTTTCTGAATGGAGGGATGTGACTAGTGGTGTTCCGCAGGGATCAGTGCTGGGAGCTTTGCTCTTTGTAGTATATATAAATGATTTGGAGGAAAATGTAGCTGGTCTGATTAGTAAGTTTGCGGACGACACAAAGGTTGGTGGAGTTGCGGATAATGATGAGGATTGTAAGAGGATACAGCAGGATATAGATCGGTTGGAGACTTGGGCAGAGAAATGGCAGATGGAATTTAATCCGGACAAATATGAGGTAATGCATTTTGGAAGGTCTAATACAGGTGGGAAGTAAACAGTAAATGGCAGAATCCTTAGAAGTATTGACAGGCAAAGAGATCTGGGCGTACAGGTCCACAGATCACTGAAAGTAGCAACGCAGGTGGATAAGGTAGTCAAGAAGGCATACGGCATGCTTGCCTTCATCGGTCGGGGCATAGAGTATAAAAATTGGCAAGTCATGCTGCAGCTGTACAGAACCTTAGTTAGGCCACACTTGGAATACTGCGTACAATTCTGGTCGCCACACTACCAGAAGGACGTGGAGGCTTTGGAGAGGGTACAGAAGAGGTTTACCAGGATGTTGCCTTGTCTGGAGGGCATTAGCTATGAGGAGAGGTTGGATAAACTCGGATTATTTTCACTGGAATGACGGAGGTGAGGGGCCACATGATAGAGGTTTACAAAGTTATGAGTGGCATGGGTGGTTAGTCAGAAGCTTTTTCCCAGGGTGGAAGAGTCAGTTTCTAGGGGATATAGGTTTAAGGCGCGAGGGGCAATGTTTTGAGGGGATGTGCGAGGCAAGTTCTTTACACAGAGGGTGGTGAGTGTTTAGTTTAGTTTAGAGATACAGCACTGAAACAGGCCCTTCGGCCCACCGAGTCTGTGCCGACCATCAACCACCCATTTATACTAATCTTACACTAATCCCATATTCCTATCACATCCCCACCTGTCCCTATATATTTCCCTACCACCTACCTATACTAGGGGCAATTTATAATGGCCAATTAACCTATCAACCTGCAAGTCTTTGGCATGTGGGAGGAAACCGGAGCACCCGGAGGAAACCCATGCAGACACAGGGAGAACTTGCAAACTCCGCACAGGCAGTACCCAGAATCGAACACGGGTCATTGGAGCTGTGAGGCTGCGGTGCTAACCACTGCGCCACTGTGCCCGGAACTTGCTGCCGGGGGAGTTGGTGGAGGCAGGTACGATAGCGAAGTTGAACAGGCATCTTGGCAAATACACGAATAAGATGGGAATAGTGGGATATGGACCCCGGAAGTGCAGAAGGTTTTAGTTTAGACAGGCATCAAGATCAGTGCAGGCTTGGAAGGCCGAATGGCCTGTTCCTGTGCTGTACTGTTCTTTGTTCTTATACCACCAGCCTTCTTAATTGCTTGCTGCACCTGCATGTTAGCTTTCAGTGACTTATTGACAAGGACACTCAGGTCCCTTTGTACATCTACACTTTCTAATGTCTTACCATTTAAGAAATACTCTGCACATCTATTCCCCCTACCAAATGCATAACCTCACATTTTTCCACATTATATTCCATCTGCCACACTCACTTAGCCTGTCCAAATCCCCTTTAAGGCGCTTTAAATCTTCCTCACAACTCACATTCTCACCTAGTTTTGTGTCATCCGCGAGCTTGGAAATACTACATTGGGTCCTCATCCAAATCATTGACATATATTGTGAACAGCTGGGGCCCATGCACTGATCCCTGCAGTACCACAGGAGCCACAGCCTGCTAATGGGAGAATGTCCCGTTTATTCCTACTCCCTGTTTTCTGCCTGTTAACCAATCCTTGATCCATGCCAGTGTATTACCTCCTATCCCATGTGCTTTAATATGGCTCACCAACCTCCTGTGGGGGACTTTATCAAAAGCCTTCCGAAAATCCAAGTATACCACGTCCACCGACTCCCCTTTATCATTTCTGCTAGTAACATCCTCACAAAACTCGAAAAGGTTTGTCAAACATGATTTCCCATTTATAAATCCCTGTTGACTATGCCCAGTCAGATTACTATTTATTCAAGTGTCCATTTATCACATCCTTTAGAATAGATTTGAGCATTTTCCAATGACTGGTGTAAGGCCAACAGGTCTACAATTCCCGATTTTCTCACTCCCTCCCTTCTTAAATATTGGGGTGACATTTCCAACCTTCCAATCTGCAGGAACCGCTCCAAAATCTACAGAATTTTGGAAGATGATCGCCAATGCATCCATTATCTCCGTAGCTACCTCTTTCAAAGCTCAGGGGTGCAGGATATCTTGTCCTGGGGATTTATCAACCTTCTGCCCCATTAATTTCTCCAATACTTCTTACTAATACTAATTTCCTTCGATTTCTCATTCTCCCTAATCCCTTGGATCTCTAATTCACAGAATCACAGAATAACACAGTGCAGAAGAGGCCCTTCGGCCCATCGAGTCTGCACCGATGCATTAGAACACCTGACCTGTCTACCTAATCCCATTTGCCAGCACTTGGCCCATAGCCTTGAATGTTATGACGAGCCAAGTGCTCATCCAGGTACTTTCTAAAGGATGTGAGGCAAACTGCATCTACCACCCTCCCAGGCAGGGCATTCCAGACCGTCACCACCTTCTGGGTAAAAAAGTTCTTACTCAGGTCCCCCTTAAATCTCCCGCCCATCACCTTAAACTTGTGACCCCTCTTAACTGACCCTTCAACTAAGGGGAACAGCTGCTCCCTATCCACCCTTTCCATGCCCCTCGTAATCTTTACACCTCGATCAGGTCACCCCTCAATCTTCTCTGCTCCAGTGAAAACAACCCAAGCCTATCCAAAATCTCTTCATAGCTTAAATGTTCCATCCCAGGCAACATCCTGGTGAATCGCCTCTGCACCCCCTCCAATGCAATCACATCCTTCCTATAATGTGGCGACCAGAATTGCACACAGTACTCCAGCTGTGGCCTTACCAAAGTTCTGTACAACTCCAACATGACATCCCTGCTTTTGTAATCTATGCCTCAACTGATAAAGGCAAGTGTCCCATATGCCTTTTTCACCACCCTATTAACCTGCCCTTTTGCCTTCAGAGATCTATAGACAAACACGCAAAGGTCCCTTTGTTCCTCGGAACTTCCCAGTGTCAGGCCATTCATTGAATACTTCTGTGTCACATTATTCCTTTCAAAGTGCATCACCTCACACTTTTCACCCCATTTGACCATCCCGTCTATATCTTCCTGTAACCTAAGGCACTCCACCTCACTGTTAACCACTCGGCCAATCTTTCTGTCATCCACAGACTTACTGATCCGACCCCCCACATAGTCATCTATGTCGTTTATATAAATGACAAACAATAGGGGACCCAGCACAGATCCCTGTGGTACACCACTGGACACTGGCTTCCAGTCACTAAAACAGCCATCTGTCATCACTCTCTGTCTCCTACAGCTAAGCCGATTTTGAATCCACCTCATCAAGTTACCTTGTATCCCCTGTGCATTTGCTTTCTTGATAAGTCTCCCATGTGGGACCTTGTCAAAGGCTTTGCTGAAATCCATGTAAACTATATCAACTACACTACCCTCATCTACACACCTGGTCACATGCTCAAAAAATTCAATCAAATTTGTTAGGCATGACCTCCCTCTGACAAAGCTATGCTGACTATTCCTAATCAAATTTTGCCTAACAAAGTGGTGACAGATTCTCTCCTTCAGAATTTTCTCCAATAGTTTCCCTGCCACTGACGTGACACTCAGCAAGCCTTCCAAAACGTCCAATACCTTGTCACTCCCTATGACAATTTGCTCAAGAACCTCACAGTCTCTCTCTCTAAGTTCCATATCTACATCCTCATTCTCTTGGGTGAAGACAGATGTGAAGTATTCGTTCAACACCCTACCAATGTCCTCTGGCTCCACCCACAAATTTCCCCCTTGATCCCCAACGGGTCCTACTCTTTCCCTGGTTATCCTCTTCCCATTGATATACTTATAGAATATCTTGGGATTTTCCCTACTTTTACCAGCCAGAGCTTTCTCATATCCCCTCTTTGCTTTCTTAAGCTCCATCCTACACTTTCTGTTTTCCACTAATGCTTCCATTGATTTGCTCTCCTTGTATTTGCTAAAAACCTCTCTTTTCCTTCTCATCATACCCTGAATGTTTCTGGTCATCCATGGTTCTCTGAGCTTGTTGCTCCTACCTATTACCCTAGAGGGAACAGGTTGGGCCTGTTCCCTCCCCATTTCCTTTTTGAATGCCCCCCACTGCTCTTCTGTAGATTTCCCAACAAGTAACTCTTTCCAGTCTACCTTGGCCAGATCCTGCCTTATTTTACTAAAATTCAATCTCCCCCAATCCAAAACCTTTTTTTGCAACTTGTCTATTTCTTTCTCCATAACAAGCTTAAATTGTACCATGTTATGGTCGCTATCACCAAAATGCTCCTCCACCAACACATCAACCACCTGTCCAGCTTCATTCCCCAGAATTAGGTCCAGCACTGTACCCTCCATTGTTGGATCCTCTACATTGAGCTAAAAAGTTCTCCTGTATACATTTTAAGAACTCCACTCCACCTAAGCCCTTAACACGATGACTATCCCAATTAATGTTGGAAAAGTTGAAATCACCTAATATAATTACCCTATTATTTTTACACACCTCTGCAAATTGCGCACATATTTGCTCCTCAATTTCCCGCTGACCATCTGGGGGTCTATAATAAACACCTAGCAATGTGGCTGTCCCTTTTTTATTCCTAAACTCTACCCATAAAGCTTCATTTGATGCCCCCTCCAAGATATCATCTCTCCTTACTGCAGTAACTGACTCCTTAACTAATATTGCAATGCCCCCTCCTCTGTCCCACCTGAAGATTCTATATCCCGGGATATTGAGCTGCCAATCCTGCCCCTCCCTCAACCATGTCTCCGTGATGGCTACTATATCACAATTCCACGTGTCAATCATTGCCCTTAACTCATCCGTTTTACCTGCAATACTCCTGGTATTAAAGTAAAGGCCTTCCATCCTGGTCTTACTCCCTTGAAACTTACTTCCGCTGTATTCCCTCTGACTTGTTTGCTTTCCTGTGCTTATCTGTGTCCTTATATTGCGACGAGTCTGCGTCCCCTGCCCCTGCCAAATTAGTTTAAATTCCTCCCAACAGCACTAACAAACCCGCCAGCAAGGATGTTAGTCCCCCTCAGGTTCAGATGTAAACCATCCCGCTTGTACAGGTACCGCCTTCCCCAGAAACAGTCCCAGTGGTCCAGGAATCTAAAACCCTCCCTCCTGCACCAACTCTTAAGTCACGCATTCATCTGTGCTATTCTCATATTTCTATACTTGCTAGCACGTGGCACTGGGAGTAATCCAGAGATTGCAACCCAAGAGGTCCTGCTTTTTAGACTACTGCCTAGCTCCCTGAATTCTTGATGCAAGACCTCATCCCTCTTTCTACCTATGTCATTGGTACCAACATGTACCATGACCTCTGCCTTATCACCCTCCCCCTTCAGGATGCGCTGCAGCCGTTCAGTGACATCCTGGCACCAGGGAGGCAACACACCATCCTGGAGTCACGTTGATGGCCACAGTAGCGCCTACCTGTTCCCCTGACTATAGAATTACTATTGCTCTTCCTCTCTTTCCCCCTTCCTGTGCAGACAGGCTGCTTGTGGTGCCAGAAGCTCGGCTCTGTCCGTACTCACTGGAGGAACTAGCCTCATCAGCCTCCAAAATGGAATACCGATTTGCAAGCAGTTTTCTGGGAGATTTCTGAATATTGAAGGGTACATGGCATTTAGGAAGGACAGGAAGCTAGGAAAAGGTGGAGGCGTAGCTCTATTAATTATTGATGGTATTAACGCAATCGAGAGGGATGACCTAAGTTCAGGAGACCAGGATGTAGAAGCAGTTTGGGTAGAGATGAGAAATCATAAAGGCAAGAAGCCACTTGTGGGAGTGGTGTACAGGCCAACTAACATTAACCACACTGTAGAACAGGATATAAAGGAAGAAATAATGGAAGCTGGTCAGAAAGGTACAGCTATAATTATGGGTGATTTTAATCTACATATAGACTGGAAAAATCAGATGGGCAGAGGTAGACTAGATAAGGAGTACAAAGAGTGTTTTGGGGACAATTTCTTGGAACAGTACGTTCTGGGGCAACCAGAGAGCAGGCTATAATAGACCTGGTATTGTGCAATGGGATAGGATCAATTAATTACCTCATAGTTAAGGCACCCCTCGGCAACAGCCATCCTAATAGGATTAAATTTTACCTGCAGTTTGAGGGAGAGAAGAGTGGGTCCAAGACTAGTATTTTAAATTTAAATGAGGGCGATTATGAGGACATGAAAGCAGAGCTAGCTAAAGTGAATTAGCAAATCAGGTTCAAGGATAGGTCAATAGAGATGCAGTGGCAGACATTTAAGGGGATATTTCAGAATATACAGAATAGATACATTTCAATGAGAAAGAAAAATTCCAAGGGTGGGACCCGCCATCCGTGGTTAACTAAAACAGTTAAAGATAGTATCAAACTTAAAGAAAAAGCCTATAGTTGTGCAAAGATGGGAGGCAGGACAGAATATAAAAAACTGCAAAGAATGACTAAAAGATAGATAAGGAAGGTAAAATTCGAGTACAAGAGAAAGCTAGCTAGAAATATAAAGACAGACAGTAAGAATTTCTAGCGATATTTTAAAAAGAGTTAACAAAGTGAGCGTTAGTCCTATAAAAAGTGAGTCTGGGGAATTAATAATGGATAATAACGAGATGGTAGATGAATTGAACAGATATTTTGCATCAGTCTTCACTATTGAGGATACAAGTAACATCCCAGTATTAGCTGTACATCAGGAAATGGAAGGGAGGGAGGAGCTCATTACAATCACCAGGGAAGCAGTACTGAACAAATTGTTGGAGCTGCGGGCTGAAAAGTCCCGGGTCCTGATGGACTTCATCCTAGGGTGTTAAAGGAAGTGGCTGGTGAGACAGTTGATGCGTTAGTTTTAATTTTCCAAACTTCCCTAGATTCGAAGAAGGTTCCGTTAGATTGAAAAATAGCGAATTTAACTCCTTTATTCAAAAAGGGAGGGAGACAGGCAGGTTAGCTTAACATGTCTTAGGGAAAATGTTAGAAGCTATTATTAAAGACGTTATAGCAGGGCATTTTGAAAAATTCAAGGTAATCAGGCCGATTCAACATGGTTTTATGAAAGGGAAATCATGCTTAACCAATTTATTGGAGTTCTTTGAGGGAGTTACATGGGCTGTAGATAAAGGGGAACCGGTGGATGTATAGTACTTAGATTCCCAGAAGGCATTTGATAAGGTGCCACATCAAAGGTTACTGCAGAAAATAAAAGCTCATGGTGTAGGGGGTAACATATTGGCATGGATAGGAGATTGGCTAGCGAACAGGAAACAGAGAGTAGCCATATATGGGTCATTTTCTGGTTGGCAAGATGTAATGAGTCATGTGCCACAGAGATCTGTGCTGGGGCCTCAACTTTTTACAATTTATATAAATGGCTTAAATGAAGGGACTGAAGGTATGGTTGCAAAATTTGCTGACGACACAAAGATAGGTAGGAAAGTAACTTGTGAAGAGGACATATGGAGGCTACAAAGGAATATAGGTAGGTTAAGTGAGTGGGCAAAACCCTGGCAAATGGAGTATAATGTGGGAAAGTATGAAATTGTCCACTTTCGCAGGAAAAATACAAAAGCATATTATCTAAATGGTGAGAGAACAAAGAACAAAGAACAGTACAGCACAGGAACAGGCCATTCGACCCTCCAAGCCTGCGCCGATCTTGATGCCTGCCTAAGCTAACACCTTCTGCACTTCAGGGGCCCATATCCCTCTATTCCCTTCCTATTCATGTATTTGTCAAGATGTCTCTTAAATGTCGCTATCGTATCTGCTTCCACCATCTCCCCTGGCAGCAAGCTCCAGGCACTCACCGCCCTCTGTGTAAAAAACTTGCATCGCACATCCCCTCTAAACTTTGCCCCTCGCACCTTTAACCTATGTCCCCTAGTAACTGACTCTTCCACCCTGGGAAAAAGCTTCTGACTATCCACTCTGTCCATGCCACTCATAACTTTGTAAACCTCTATCATGTCGCCCCTCCACCTCCGTCGTTCCAGTGAAAACTATCCCAGTTTTTCCAACCTCTCCTCATAGCTAATACCCTCCAGACCAGGCAACATCCTGGTAAACCTCCTCTGTACCCTCTCCAAGCCTCCACGTCCTTCTGGTAGTGTGGCGACCAGAATTGCACGCAATATTCTAAGTGTGGCCTAACTAAGGTTCTGCACAGCTGCAAACATGACTTGCCAATTTTTATACTCTATGCCCCGACCGATGAAGGCAAGCATGCCATATGCCTTCTTGACTACCTCATCCACCTGCGTTGCCACTTTCAGTGACCTATGGACCTGTACGGCCAGATCTCTCTGCCTGTCAATACTCCTAAGGGTTCTGCCATTTACTGTATACCTCCCACCTGCATTAGATCTTCCAAAATGCATTACCTCACATTTGTCTGGATTAAACTCCATCTGCCATCTCTCCGCCCAAGTCTCCAACCGATCTATATCCTGCTGTATCCTCTGACAATCCTCATCATTATCCGCAACTCCACCAACCTTTGTGTCATCCGCAAACTTGAGGAAAAACTTTTTTTATGCAGCGAGTGCTTAGGATCGGAATGCACTGCTTGAGCGTGGTGGAGGCAGATTCAATTGTGGCTTTCAGAAGGGAACCGGATAATTATCTGCGGAGGAAATAATTTGCAGGGCTACAGGTAAAAGGCGGGGGAGTGGAACTAGCTGAGTTGCTCTCGCAGAGAGCCAGCACGGACGCGACGGGCCGAATAGCCTCCTTCTGCACTGTAATAATTCTATTAAAAGGCAGAAATAAATTTTTCTGTCAGGGAGAGGTCTTATTAAATGGCTAACTGATTTTAACCAGAAAGTAGCTGAGCCACAGTCCAGGTAGGTTTTACGTCTGATCTACTGCAGCTGGTGTGACTGTAGCAATGCCACAATCACCCTCAGTGACTGAGATTTATAGATGGTGAGAAAAATAGCAGAGTCACCACCTGGCAAACCAATTTTCTGTGTCAGACGATAGACTACTACGATAAGCATAAAGTGAATAATCATATGGAAAGCAAATGTTTCCTTTCTTCCTTCCTGTTTTTCCCACAACTGGTGAAAATCACCAAATAATTCTGATATTACTTAAGTGTCCCTACGTTCTAGCATAGGTGGGTTTGGAAAGAAAAGTTCAGTGAATTCAATTCCGACACTGCAGAATTGATATTATTCCATCTTCTTTTATCCTTTGGCAGATAAGGACAATAGTATACCTAATCAGAGTCATACTATAACTCTATACTCTTAAGCCATATTTATTTTTAAAAGAAGAAACAATTGCATAGTTTTTTTTTAAAGTTGCATACATACTTTGCTTTGGAACATTATTTTCAACAATATCTTTTCTTGCTTACAAATGGCAATGTAGAAGTCTCACTTCTAAGTTAGTATACTTGAAAACTATATCTTCCCTATGGAGTTCCTGAAGAGTATTACGGGACCAAGAATGATGTTCATCAAGGTCACTGCAACCTAAATGCTCAAAGATGCAATACAGGAAATGTTGTAGACAGTGGACGGAGGTGAGGGAGAGGGAGAAAGAAAAAGATCACACACCTCGCCCCTCAGTGAATTGAGAGGGTTTCACCCATCAAGTTCAGTCATCAACCCAAGAATACCTTTTGACAGGCTCACCTGAGCTATGCCCCCAGCTAGTAAATGGAATAGAGTATTACTTTGCCCGCCAAAGATCTCAAGAACCATCTTGACACAGCGGTGTGCATACTTCACAAGTTGTACTTAATGACCCTACACTTGAGTAATAACATTCCAAGTTACACTGGTAGCCAGACTCCTTTCAGACTGCTGGCTTATTGTTAAGGAAAACAATTACAAGAAATAGAGCTCAGGCAACAAAAGGAAAAATCTAATCCGTTACACCCTCCAGTTGGTTTTCAAATCATTTGGGAAATCAAACCACAATATCATGACAGCCTAATCACAATAAAAAATTTTGCACTGAGAAGCTCAATACATTTTCTGTAGATAACTATTTTTGAAAATTAAATAAAGCAGGTACTTTAATTACATGTCTGTCAACTAGCCTCATCTCTGAAGTTAAGCAGCAGTTGATGTAATTACTTAATTGCTCTACCCTGAGAAGAAACATTAAAATTAATTCTCTAGTTTATATTGAAGTGATCTGGAAAAAGAAACTCATTGCATGTTACAATATAAATGTGGTGCATGTCAAGTAATATATGGCGATGCTGGGAAATTCTGCAGATGTTCCAACTGCATCTTGAGAACTGCCAGAACAGTTTTATCTAGCAGCCATATTTGGGAATGAGCTTAGCCATATTAATTTAAAATTAGTATTGCTTATGTTAGAAACTTTTATCTAAATCATATATGTTTATTAATTTTGTGAGAGCAGAAATAAAACTTAATACAAGTTACAAGAAGTTCTGTTCTTGAAGAAAATGGAAGATTGGCTTTTCAATATGTGTCTTGAGCAAATTGACTAGCTCCATTTTGTTTTATTAATATTTATGGGTAGTTAAGATTTGCCAGGGGAAAACTAGATTAGACTGAAAACAGACACATGGACTATGATGCACAATTAACTCATGCCTGTTTGTAGTGATAAAGGCAGCACACAAACTTCGCGCTTGCCTAATTTAAATCACAGTCTCGTACAGCCCAGCCCTAAACGCACTGCTCACTGGCTGCACACCTGAGCAGGGTGACCAGGTTCATGTGAGGCTAGCATCACTGAATGCTAGACTGCATTAGTTAAAACCAGCCTGCACCTCAAAAGTGAGATGCAGTTTGGCTGCAGCAGGTGCTTGAACTGGTTACTGAAGAGTCTCTGAGTGGAAACAAAAGTGCAATGACACAACAAGCCAGAGTGTGTGCTCCAAGGTTCTCCAATACAACCATGGAGGTCTCAATGCAGAAGATGGACAGGAGGAGACGTCCTCAAAAAGGCAATGGTAGCTGTCATTGTCAATGCCAGCAGTCCAGGTCCAAGGACCTGAATGCAGTGCAGGAAGAAGTTTACCTCACACAAGTGATCAAGCTCAGTGAATTTATCTTCAAATCATATTCTACTAACTGCACTGCTAGTCACTTTCATTTCTCTATGCACAAGATACCATATACAAGAACACAATAATGTGAGAAATAGGAGCAGTAGACTTTATGGCCCATCAAGTCTGCTCTGCCATTAAATACGATCACGGCTGAGCTGAGGCTGCAATTCCACTTTCCCACCTGCTCCCCAAAGCCCTTGATGCCCTGAAAGACCAAAAATCTGTCTATTCCAGCCTTAAATCCATTCAACGAAGGAGAACCACAATCCTCTGAATCACAGAATTGTTACAGCACAGGAGGAGGCCATTCAGTCCATCGTGCCTCCACTGGCTCTCCTAATGAGCATTTCACCTAGTGCCACTCCTCCGCCTACTCTCCATAACTCTGCACACTCTTCCTTTTTATCTTACTGTCTAATTCCTTTTTGAATGCTTCAATTGAACCTGCCTCCACCACATCCTCAGGCAGAGCATTCCAGACCTGAACCAAATGGTGCATGAAGAAGCTTTTCCCTCATGTCGTTTTTGCTTCTTTTACCAATTACTTTAAAATCTGTGCCCTCTTTCACAAGCGGGAACTGTTTCTATCTACTCTGACCAGATTGCTCATGATTTTAAATACTTCCATCAAACCTCCTCAAAGCCTTCTCTTCTCCAAGGAAAACAGTCCCAACTTCTCCAATCGGTTTTCATAACAGAAGTTCCTCGTCAATGGAATCATACTCATGAATCTTTTCTGCACCCTCTCTAATGCCTTCACACCCTTCCTAAAGTGCGGCGCCCAGAACTATACACAATACTGCAGCCGAGACCGAACTAGTGTCTTCTACAGGTTCAACATAACCTCCTTGCACTTGTACGCTATGCCCCTATTCATAAAGCCCAGGATACTTTATTAACTGCTCTTTCAACCTGTCCTGCTACCTTCAATGACTTATGCACATATACACCCAGGTCTCTCTGCCCCTGCACTCAGTGAAGAATTGTACCCTTTATTTTATATTGTCTCTCCATGTTCTTCCGACCAAAACATATCACTTCACATTTCTCTACATTGAACTTCATTTGCCACCTGTCTGCCCATTCCACCAACTTGTCTGTGTCCTTTTGAAGTTCTACACTATCCTCTTCACAGTTCACAATGCTTCCAAGTTTCATATTATCTGCAAACTTTGAAATTGCGCACCCTGGTCATTAATATAAATTAGGAAAAGCAAGGGTTCCAACACTGACCCCTGCGAACTCCACTACTAACCTACCTCTAGCCCAAAAACATCCATTAACCACCATTCTGTTTCCTGTCACTAGCCAATTCTGTATCCATGTAACTACAGTCCCGTTTATTCCATGCGTTCTAACTTTGCTCGTATGTCTGTTGTGCGACACAGTATCAAACACCTTTTGGAAGTCCATGGATACTTCATCAACTGCACTGCCCTCATCAACCCTCTGTTTTCTCTTCAAAAAGCTCCTGCAAGTTCATCAAACATTATTTTCCTTTAAGAAATCCATGCTGGCTTTCTTGAATTAACCCACATTTCTCCAATGCGACTATTAATTTTGTCCCAAATTATTGTTTCTAGAATTTTCCCCATCACCGAAGTTAAACTAACTGGCCTATAGTTGCTGTACTTATCTTTAGTTTCGTTTCGAGATACAGCACTGAAACAGGCCCTTCGGCCCACCGAGTCTGTGCCGACCATCAACCACCCATTTATACTAATCCTACACGAATCCCATATTCCAATAACATCCCCACCGGTCCCTATATATTTCCCTACCACCTACCTGTACTAGGGGCAATTTATAATGGCCAATTAACCTACCAACCTGCAAGTCTTTGGCATGTGGGAGGAAACCGGAGCACCCGGAGGAAACCCACGCAGACACAGGGAGAACTTGCAAACTCCGCACAGGCAGTACCCAGAATCGAACCCGGGTCCCTGGAGCTGTGAGGCTGCAGTGCTAACCACCGCTTTACTTGCTTTTTTCAACAACGATGTAACATTTGCAATTCTCCAGTCCTCTGGCACCATCCCCGAGTCCAAGGAAGTCTAAAATATTATGGCCCGTGCCTCCGCAATTCCACTCTCTCATCCCTCAGTATCCTTGGATGCATCTCATCCAGACCTGATGCCTTATTCATTTGAAGTACGAACAGCCTATCCAATACCTCCTCCTTCTCAATTTTAAACCCTTCTAGGGTCTGAATTGCCTCCCCTTTCAAAGAACAAAGAAAATTACAGCACAGGAACAGGCCCTTCGGCCCTCCAAGCCTGCGCCGATCTAGATCCTCTATCTAAACCTGTCGCCTATTTTCTAAGGGTCTGCATCTCTTTGCTTCCTGCCCATTCATGTGTCTGTCTAGATACATCTTAAAAGAGGCTATCGTGCCCGCGTCTACCACCTCCGCTGGCAACGCGTTCCAGGCACCCACCACCCTCTGCGTTAAGAACTTTCCACGCATATCCCCCCTAAACTTTTCCCCTTTCACTTTGAACTCGTGACCCCTAGTAATTGAATCCCCCACTCTGGGAAAAAGCCTCTTGCTATCCACCCTGTCTATACCTCTCATGATTTTGTACACCTCAATCAGGTCCCCCCTCAACCTCCGTCTTTCTAATGAAAATAATCCTAATCTACTCAACCTCTCTTCATAGCTAGCGCCCTCCATACCAGGCAACATCCTGGTGAACCTCCTCTGCACCCTCTCCAAAGCATCTACATCCTTTTGGTAATGTGGCGACCAGAACTGCACGCAGTATTCCAAATGTGGCCGAACCAAAGTCTTATACAACTGTAACATGACCTGCCAACTCTTGTACTCAATACCCCGTCCAATGAAGGAAAGCATGCCGTATGCATTCTTGACCACTCTATTGACCTGCGTTGCCACCTTCAGGGAACAATGGACCTGAACACCCAAATCTCTCTGTACATCAATTTTCCCCAGGACTTTTCCATTTATTGTATAGTTCACTCTTAAATTGGATCTTCCAAAATGCATCACCTCGCATTTGCCCGGATTGAACTCCATCTGCCATTTCTCTGCCCAACTCTCCAATCTATCTATATTCTGCTGTATTCTCTGGCAGTCCCCTTCACTATCTGCTACTCCACCAATCTTAGTGTCGTCTGCAAACTTGCTAATCAGTCCACCTATACTTTCCTCCAAATCATTTATGTACATCACAAACAACAGTGGTCCCAGCACGGATCCCTGTGGAACACCACTGGTCACACGTCTCCATTTTGAGAAACTCCCTTCCACTGCTATTCTCTGTCTCCTGTTGCCCAGCCAGTTCTTTATCCATCTAGCTAGTACACCTTGGACCCCATGCGCCTTCACTTTCTCCATCAGCCTGCCATGGGGAACCTTATCAAACGCCTTACTGAAGTCCATGTATACGACATCTACAGCCCTTCCCTCATCAACCAACTTTGTCACTTCCTCAAAGAATTCTATTAAGTTGGTAAGACATGACCTTCCCTGCACAAAACCATGTTGCCTATCACTGATAAGCCCATTTTCTTCCAGATGGGAATAGATCCTATCCCTCAGTATCTTCTCCAGAAGCTTCCCTACCACTGACGTCAGGCTCACCGGTCTATAATTACCTGGATTATCCCTGCTACCCTTCTTAAACAAGGGGACAACATTAGCAATTCTCCAGTCCTCCGGGACCTCACCCGTGTTTAAGGAAGTTGCAAAGATATCTGTTCAGGCCCCAACTATTTCCTCTCTCGCTTCCCACAGTAACCTTGGATAGATCCCATCCGGACCTGGGGACTTGTCCACCTTATTGCCTTTTAGAATACCCAACACTTCCTCCCTCCTTATGCCGACTTGACCTAGAGTAATCAAACATCTGTCCCTAACCTCAACATCCGTCATGTCCCTCTCCTCGGTGAATACCGATGCAAAGTACTCATTTAGAATCTCACCCATTTTCTCTGACTCCACGCATAACTTTCCTCCTTTGTCCTTGAGTGGGCCAATCCTTTCTCCAGTTACCCTCTTGCTGCTTATATATGAATAAAAGGCTTTGGGATTTTCCTTAACCCTGTTTGCTAAAGATATTTCATGACCCCTTTTAGCCCTCTTAAATCCTCGTTTCAGATTGCACCTACAATCCCTATATTCTTTCAAAGCTTTGTCTTTCTTCAGCCGCCTGGACCTTATGTATGCTTCCTTTGTCCTCTTAGCTAGTCTCACAATTTCACCTGTCATCCATGGTTCCCTAATCTTGCCATTTCTACCCCTCATTTTCACAGGAACATGTCTCTCCTGCACGCTAATCAACCTCTCTTTAAAAGCCTCCCACATATCAAATGTGGATTTACCTTCAAACAGCTGCTCCCAATCTACATTCCCCAGCTCCTGCCCCACTTCTTTTACCATTCTTTTACTGTTTATATGTCTGTAGAAAACTTTGGGATTTCCTTTTATGCTGACTGCCAGCCTCTTTTCATGCGCTTTCTTTGCTTCTCTTATTTGCTTTTTCACTTCCCCTCTGAACCTTCTATATTCAGCCTGGTTCTCAAGAGTATTTTCTATCTGGCATCTGTTATAAGAGCACTTTTTCTTAATTTCTATCTCTTTTGTCATCCAGAGAGCTCTGGATTTGTTTACCCCACCTTTCCCCTTCAAAAGGAACATACCTTGACTGCGCACAAACTATCTCTTCTTTGAAGGTAGCCCATGATCAGGTACCATTTTTCCTGCCAACCTTGGACTCCAATTTATTTACTCATCCCAGATCTGTTCTTATCCCATTGAAGTTGGCCTTCCCCCAGTTAATTAATCATACTTTGGATCGTTCTTTGTCCTTTTCCATCGTCAAACTAAACCTTTTGATACAATGATCATTGTCCCCTAAATGTTCTCCTAACACGCGATCCACTTGGTCCACCTCATTCGCAGCAGTGCCTCCATTCTCACTGGACTAGAAACATACTGTAGAAAATTTTCCTGAACACACTCTAGAAACTTTTGCCCTTCACTGCCCTTTACATTACTACTATCCCAGCCTATGTTTGGATCATTAAAGTCCCCATTTATAACTACCCTATAATTGTTGCACTTCCCTGTAATATCCTTGCAAATTTGTTGTTCTACATTCTTCCCACTAGCTGGTGGCCTGTAGACAACACTGAGCAGTGTAACTGCACCTTTTTTGTTCCCTAGCCAAATTGATTCCGTCCGCAATCCCTCTGGGACATCCTTTTTCTTCAGCACTGCAATGCTCTCCTTAATCAGTACCGCCATCCCTCCCCATTTATTCCCTTTCCAATCTTTCTTGAACACCTTGTATCCAGGAATATTTAACACCCAGTCCTGCTCTTCTTTAGGCCAGGTCTCTGTTATAGCCACAACATCATATTCCCACATGTCAATCTGTGCCTGTAACTCACCAATCTTATTAGTAACACTCCATGCTTTCACATACATGCACATTAACCCTGATTTAGACCTTATTACTTTCTCCACCTAATACCTTACTATTACCTATTACCTAATACCACCTAATAACTTACTATTACCTACTCTAGTGCTCCAACCCTTCGAGTGAAGTAATTTTTCCTCATCTCAGTCCTAAATGATTGGTGTCTTATCCAGACACGATGCCCCCGTGATTTAGATTCCCCAACCAGCGGAAACAATCTCTCAGCGTCTACCCGATCCAGCCCCTTCAGAACCTCATATGTTTAAATGAGATCGTCCCTCATTCTTCTAAACTCAAGAACATAGGCCCAGTTTACTCAGCCTCTCATCATAGGACAACCCCCTCATCCCAGGGACTAATTTAGTCAATCTTCGCTATAACACCTCCAATGCCAGTACATCCTTTCTTAAGTGTGGAGACCAAAACTGCACACTGTATTCCAGATGTGGTCTCACCAAAACTCTGTACAATTGTAGCAAGACTTCTTTATTCCTGTACTCCAATTCCCTTGAAATAAAGGCCAACATGCCATTTGACTTCCTAATTGCTTGCTGTACCTGCATACTAATTTTCTGCGTTCCTTGTACAAGCACACCCAAGTCCCTCTGAGCATCATCACTTACACGTTTCACACCATATAAAAAATATTCTGCTTTTTATTCTTATGACCAAAGTGAATAACTTCACACTTCTCCACATTATACTCCACCTGCCATCTTGATGCCCACTCACTTAACCTGTCTATATCTCTTTGCAGCCTTTCTCTGTCCTCCTCTCAGCTTACCTTTTCACCTAGCTTTGTATCATCAGCAAACATAGGTGCATTACACTCTGTCCCTTCATCTAAGTCACTGATATAAATTATAAATAGCTGAAGCCCCAGCACTGATCCTCGCGGCACTCCATTATCCACTGCCTGCCAACTTGAAAATGCCCTGTTTATGTGCACTCCTTGCTTCCTGTCCATGAACCAATCCTCTATCTAATGCTAATATATTATCCCCAAATCCATGAGCCCTTATCTTGCCTATTATCTTTTGTGTGGCACCTGATCAAATGCCTTTTGGAAGTACAGGTATACTGCATCGACCGGCTCCCCTTTATCTACTCTTACTAGTTGCATCCTCAAAAAAGTCTAATAAACTTGTGAAACAGAATTTCCCTTTTAGTAAAACTATGTTGACTTGTTATAATCATACTATGCTTTTCTAAGTGCATTGTTAAAACTTCCTTAATAATGTTACGACTGAGCCAGGAGGAGTGCACTGTATTTTCTAGTTCCACTTCTCCACAGGTCACAACATATATTTAAAGATTTATCCCATTACAGATACAGTCAATAATATACACTAATTTTTTATTTATTTTATTTTTTATCTATTTAGAGATACAGCACTGAAACAGGCCCTTCGGCCCAATGAACCACCCATTTATACTAACCCTACAGTAATCCCATATTCCCTACCACCTACCTACACTAGGGGCAATTTACAATGGCCAATTTACCTATCACCTGCAAGTCTTTGGATGTGGGAGGAAACCGAAGCACGCGGCGAAAACCCACGCAGTCACAGGGAGAACTTGCAAACTCCGCACAGGCAGTATCCAGAATTGAACCCGGGTCCCTGGAGCTGTGAGGCTGTGGTACTAACCACTGCGCCACTGTGCCGCCCAGAATAAAATACACCAACCAGGTTTCTTTAATAAAACAAACTTTTCAGTTTATTATCAAACAAGACTTAACCAGTAGCAAAGCAAAGCATTAACCCACAGCTTGAATTATGGAAGTCTCTTTTTACCTTACCACCACCAACGCCCCCTCCACACACACACACAGTGGTTAACCGAAAAATAAAGAGGTTTTCTATTTAGAGCTCTGTTACAAAGAAAAACAGAAAAAAAAAATACTTTGGCCAAATACTTATTAATTCTTGAAGAAAAAACGAAAAGATATGGAGAGATGTCAGATGTCCTTTTTATTTGTCTGGCATCCAGGTATACGGTGACAGGTCACTGGGCTCCTTTTCTGGAGCAAATCATTCAGGCGGCATCAAGGATTTATCCGACAGGTTTTTCCAGCATCTCAGGAAAAATGCGGCAACAGGGGTTTCAAGCAGGCCTTTCATGGAGGAATGCAACATCAATTTCTCCAGATCTTACACTTGCCTCTAAGAGCTTCTCAAAGAGATGGATAAACTGGCAGACTTCTCAAAGAGATGGGAAAGGCTGAGTTGGGGTTTTGTCCTTGGTAGGTTGATTTTTTAACTCCTCTTCAAAACACTGTCCATACCCCAACTGCCTGCCCAAAACAAATCCAAAACAATATCTCAAGAGTCAAACCTCCTGACTCCTATACATCTTCACCGGTCACTTCTCTCAGAGGTCAAAAAGCCCCTACTGGGGAGTTATGTGAAGTCAGGTGACTTGCAGTAACTGTTGTTTTCAAACAACTTCTCAGTAATCCTTTTTTGAAGCAAAAACATTCATCGACACCTTTTCAGTTTTAAAACACACATCCTCTAAAATTTAACAGAAGAAAATGGAAGCACTCTTAACACTTCCACCTTGGAGGAAAGAAATGCCATTTTTAAACGTGTTTCATTACACAGTGTGGAAAAAAATGGAAAAATATTAAAACATATTTACACACTCATTCACTCTTTACCTGTAGCTAATACAGTTCTGCGTTGTACCATCTTTGCACTCAGATAACTCAAAGCAAAGTTATATCCTAGACAAGCGTCAGCAGTTACGGTATATTTTTCCCGCAAAGTGAATAATCTTTAAGTGATAAGGTTGCAATAGTAAACTCCAGAGAAATAGTCTGGCATTCTGATTTTTGAATATTTCCAGAAAGGCTAGGGGATGATGATCAGTATATACCAGTGTCTTTCTGTAGTCGTGGTGGACACAGACCTCAAAATGCTTAAGAGCTAGTAATAAGCCTAGGGTTTCTTTTCCCACTGTTGAATATCTTTTTTGTTGTCAATTTAGCTTTTTGAAAAGTATCCTACTGGCCTTTCTATTCATTGTCATGTAACAGGACAGCACCAACCCCAGGTCACTGGCATCAATGGCTACCTTGAAGGGCTTAGTGAAATTTGGGAGCAGCCAACACTGGTTCATTGATCAAAATGGCTTTCAGCCTCTCAAAAGATGCTTGGCCACACTACCTGGTTTTCTTTTTTGTAGTAAATCTGTCAGTGGAGCAGCTACAGTACTAAAATTTGGTACAAACTTGTGATAGAAACCACACATCCCCAAAAACCTCAATTTCTCACTTAATCTTCGGAGCAGAGAACTCCACCAATGCTTGTACTTTTGCTGTTCTTGGCAACATTTGTCCTTTCCCTCCTATATGCCTGAGGTAGGTTACCCTCGCTTTTCAAATTCACTTTTGGCAAGGTTCATCACTAAATCAGCTGATTGTAATTTTCTAAACAGCTTCCAGTTGTTTCAAGTGGTCATTCCAAGTATCACTGCATACTAGCACATCATCAAGGTAAACCACACAGTTAGGAACACTGGTTACCATTTGGTTCATTAGTCTCTGGAAAATTGCTGGGGCATTTTTTTAGTTTGAATGGCATCACTCAGCATTATTTATTTAGAGATACAGCACTGAAACAGGCCCTTCGGCCCACCGAGTCTGTGCCGACCAACAACCACCCATTTATCCTAACCCTACAGTAATCCCATATTCCCTATCATCTACCTATACTAGGGGCAATTTACAACGGCCAATTTACCTATCACCTGCGAGTCTTTTGGATGTGGGAGGAAACCGAAGCACCCAAGAAAACCCACGCAGACACAGGGAGAACTTGCAAACTCCGCACAGGCAGTACCCAGAATCGAACCCGGGTCCCTGGAGCTGTGAGGCTGCGGTGCTAACCACTGCGCCACTGTGCCGCCCCATTGGAAAAGACCACCTGGTATGACAAAGGCCATTATTTCTTTAGCTCGGGATGTTACAGGAATCTGCCAGTATCCCTTTAACAAATCTATTTTCATAAGAAATGTGGGACTGCCCACTCTGTCAATGCAGTCTTCCAAGCAAGGATATGGGTAGGAGTCTGTCTTTGTTACTGCAATGACCTTTCTGTCCACTATGCAGAATCTAGTTGGAACCATTAGGCACAAACACCACTGGGGAAATCCAGCTGCTCTGACTGGGTTCAATTAGGTGGTTTTCAAACATGTATTGCATTTCTGCTTTTACCTGGGCCTGTTTCTCTGGACTTAAGCAATAAGTTTGCTGTTTTACAGGAAAGAATTCCCCTACATCCATGTCATGTGTGGCTAAGGTTGCACATCCTAGTTTATCCCTATAGACTCCTTCAAATGCTGAGAGTAGCCTTGTTAGGTCTTCTCATTATTGAAAGCATAGTGTTCAATCTCCCTAACAATTCCGTGCTAATCAGATAGTAGGAAGTTCAATTTGAGAATTGTCTAGGCCTCCTTCTGCCTCATCCTCACTATTCCTTTCATCTGTCACTGTCCCTACTACCTGTGCTTGCTTATCCTCCTCCCAGCGATGATATTGTTTCAACATATTGATATGACACAGCCAATCCTTTTTCCTGCGATCTGGGGTGTCAATCAAATAATTTTCTTCATCAATTCTCTTGACCACTTTATATGGACCACTGAACCATGCTTTGTGGTCTTCCCTGTAAAACCAGTAATATTAACACCTTATCCCCTGATTGAAATGTTCAGGTCTTAGCATGCTTGTCTGCCCATTTCTTCATGGTTGTTTGGGAAGCTTTAAGGTGTTCCTGAGCCACTTTGCAGGCTCTCGTGAGCCACTCCCAGAACATGGATACATAATCTAAAGCAGAGGATTCGTCTCTTTGTTCTAAAAACCTTTCTTTAATTAGCTTTAGAGGACCTCTTACCTCATGTCCATAAACTAATTCAGAAGGACTAAAACCGGTAGACTCATTAGGTGAATCCCGAGCGGTAAACAAAATAAATTCTAGTCCTTTATCCCAATCATGGGGAAAATCATAACCACATTACCTGATCATTGTTTTGAGGGTCTGATGGTGCCTTTCTAAAGTCCCTTGTGTCTGTTGGCAGTATGCTGAAGCATTTAACTGTTATACCCAAATTACCCATAACTTCCTGAAAAGTTTTAGACATAAAATTGGAAACTTGATCCCATTGAATCTCAACCTCTCAGGTCCCAGGGATTTGTCAGATTTTAGTCCCTTAAGTTTCTCCAATATTTTTTTCTCTGCTGATACGAATTTCCTTAATTTCCTCACTCTTTTTAGTCCCTAGGTTACCGTCTATTTCTGGTATGAAACTTACGCCTTTTCCCATGAAGATGGACATAAATATTTGTTCAATGCCTCTGCGATTTCCTCAATTCCCCATGATAATTTCTCATCTCTCTGCTTCCAAGGGACCAATGTTTACTTTAGCTACTCTCTTCCTTAGTGCAAAAGGCTTAAAGGGGGCGGAATTCTTAAAGTGCATACAGGAGAGCTTCTTGAGCCAGCAAGTAGATATTCCTACAAGAGAAGGGGCAGTACTGGACCTAATCCTAAGGAATGAGGCCGGACAAGTGATAGAAGTGTCAGTGGGGGAGAATTTCGGGGATAGTGACCATAACTCTAAGATTTAAGGTAGTTATGGAATAGGACAAAGATGGACCAGAAATAAAGGTGCTGAATTGGGGGAAGGCCAATTTCACTATGACAAAACAGGATCTGGCCAAAGTGGACTGGGGGCAACTACTTGTAAGCAAGTCTACATCAGACCAGTGGGAGTCATTCAAAAAGGAAATAGTGAGAGTTCAGGGCCATCATGTTCCCATAAAGTTGAAGGGTAGGTCCAACAAGTGCAGGGAACCCTGGATGTCAAGGGATATAGAGGATTGGATCAGGAAGAAAAAGGAGGCTTATGGCAGATTCAGAGCACTGAAAACAACGAAGGCAATAGAGGAATATAGGAAGTGTAGGGGGGGTACTTAAAAAAGTAATTAGGAGAGCGACGAGGGGACATGAAAAAAACTGGCAGGCAAGATAAAGGAAAATCCCAAGGCGTTTTATAAGTATATTAAGGGCAAGAGGATAACCAGGGAAAGAGTAGGGCCCATTAGGGACCAAAGTGTCAATCTGTGTGTGGAGCTGGAGGACATATGTAAGGTTTCAAATGATTACTTTTCAACGGTGTTCACTATGAAGAAGAACGATGTAGGTGTAGAGATCAGGGAGAGGGTTAGTGATATACTCGAACAAATTAGCATTGAAAGGGAGGAGGTATTAGCCGTTTTAGTGGGCTTAAATGTCCATATATCCCCAAGCCCAGATGAGATGTATCCCAGGCTGTTATGTGAGGCAAGGGAGGAGATAGCATGGGCTCTGACACAAATTTTTAAATCCTCTCTGGCCACAGGAGAGGTACCCGAGGACTGGAGGACAGCGAATGTGGTGAACCTTTATTCAAGAAGGGTAGCAGGGATAAACCAGGTAATTACAGGCCAGTGAGTCTAACATCAGTGATAGGGAAACTATTGGAAAAAATTCTGAGGGACAGGATTAATCTCCACTTGGAGAGGCAGGGATTAATCAAGAATAGTCAGCATGGCTTTGTCAGGGGGAAATTATGTCTAACAAACTTGATTGAATTTTTCGAGAAGGTGACTAGCTGTAGTCTACATGGACGTCAGTAAGGCTTTTAAGAAGGTCCTGCATGGGAGATTGGATAACGTAAGAGCCCATAGGATCCAGGGAAATTTGGCAAAATCGATCCAAAATTGGCCTAGTGGCAGGAGGCAAAGGGTGATGGTCGAAGGTTGTTTTTGCGATTGGAAGCTTGTGACCAGTGGTGTACCACAGGGATCGGTGCTGGAACCCTTGCTGTTTGTAGTGTACATTAATGATTTAGACGTGAATATAGGAAGTATGATCAGTAAGTTTGCAGATAACACGAAAATTGGTGGTGTCGTACATAGTGAGGAGGAAAGCCTTAGATTACAGGACGATTATAGATGGGCTGGTAAGATGGGCAGAGCAGTGACAAAGAGAATTTAATCCTGAGAAGTGTGAGGTGATGCATTTTGGGAGGGCTAACAAGGCAAGTAAATACACAATGGATGGTAGGACCCCAGGAAGTACGGAGGGTCAGAGCGACCTTGGTGTACTTGTCCACAGAGCACTGAAGGCAGCAGCACAGGTAGATAAGGTGGTTAGCATACAGGATACTTGCCTTTATTAGCCGAGGCATAGAATATAAGAGCAGGGAGGTTATGATGGAGCTATATAAAACGCTAGTTTGGCCACAGCTGGAGCACTGTGTACACATCTGGTCGCCACACTATAGGAAGGATGTGATTGCACTGGAGAGGGCGGCACAGTGGCGCAGTGGTTAGCACTGCAGCCTCACAGCGACCCAGGTTCGGTTCTGGCTACTGCCTGTGCGGAGTTTGCAAGTTCTCCCTGTGACTGCGTGCGTTTCCACCGGTTTCCTCCCACAGCCAAAGATTTGCAGGTTGATTGGTAAATTGGCCCTTGTAAATTGACTCTAGTGTAGGTAGGTGGTAGGAGAATGGTGGAGATGTGATAGGGAATATGGGATTAACGTAGGATTAGTATAGATGGGTGCTTGTTGGTCGGCACAGACTCGGTGGGCCGAAGGGCCTGTTTCAGTGCTGTATCTCTCTATGACTCTATGAGGGTGCAGAGGAGATTCACCAGGATGTTGCCCTGGGCTGGAGAATTTCAGCTATGAAGAGAGACTGGATAGGCCAGGGTTGTTTTCCTTAGAGCAGAGAAGGTTGAGGGGGACCTGACTGAGGTATACAAAACTATGAGGGGCATAGATAGGGTAGATAGGAAGAAACTTTTTCCCTTAGCGGAGGTGTCAATAATCAGGGGGCATAGATTTAAGATAAGGGGCAGGAGGTTTAGAGGGGATTTGAGGAAAAACTTTTTCACCCAGAGGGTGGTTGGATTCTGGAACACACTGCCTGAAGGGGTGGTAGAGGCAGGAACCCTCACAACATTTAATAAGTATTTGGATGAGCACTTGAAATATCATAGCATACAAGGCTACAGGCCAAGTGCTGGAAAATGGGATTAGAATAGATAGGTGCTTGATGGCCAGCACGGACACGATGGGCCGAAGGGCGCGTTTCTGTGCTGTATAACTCTATGACTCTATTTAATTTCTCCTGCCTTCCACCCTGTCACAGGCCTTCCCCTTTGGTTCTTTCCTTTCCCCTGCCCCCTTTCCTTGCATAGCTTAAAAACTGTTACATTTCAAAGCACTCTTACTTCTGACAAAGGGTCACCAACCTGAAACATTTACTCTGTTTCTCTCTTCACAGATGCTGCTGGATCTGCTGAGAGTTTCCAGCAGTTTCTATTTTCTATAAAGGAAAACATGGTCTGGCAATACCAGTGTCCTCCTTAATGTAAAGTTCAGAGGAATTTCTGGTCAGAAATTTTATATTTAGCTCAATAAGATTTTTGTTACTTTATAGGTTATGAGGAACATTTTTAAATGTCATTTCTGCAAATCATTTGCTGATTTTTCATTTATTGTTTGTAAAACAAGGCAGCGAGCAGATTTGTATTTGTCCTCATCTAACTGGGCTAACTAGACCTTTTGGAGGTTTGGAGAACAGAACCACACAGACAAAATTAGATATACGATTCACATAACAAGCAATTTCACTTTTATGCCATACCCATCCAACCCCAGTCAATTTATCACATCACTAGATATTCATCAGTAAATATAATGGGCATGGGACCAGCTTACAAGAGATACTGGAGACATTGAACGCAGGACAATATGTACTGCAGACCTGAAATTTGTAAGAAATTAAAGGACTAAAACTCTGAATATTAAAAATACTGATTTCCTTACTTTTCTTACATTATCTTCTTGAACAAAATGACATTATATTTCCTTTGCCCATTGTCTTTTCATTCCAGGGGCAATTTTCAAATTAAGACATTAAGCAAATAACCTGTCACGTTTTTTGCAGCTGTTGGTGGTATGAAAAGCTGATTAGAACAGATGGCCTATAAACCAGCTACGGACATTCTGAGAGATTGCCAACTAGTTAAAACCATTTTGTGTTTCACTGCCCATCAGTCCTTTACTATATTAGGTTGAGAAGATGGCAGGGGTTTTTGCCCCAAGATTTCAACATGCTGCTCCATTCCTGTCCAAGAAAAGGTACAAGAATGATCACTGCCAAAACTGAGAATGAGAACCAGTCAAATGGGAAAGTGAAAGAACAAACCCATATTTTACAACAGTGTAGTACAACATATGTGTGAGCTATCAGTGTTGAATAAAAGTAGAATTTAAACAAAAAATAGAGTTCTTAACTTCTGAATGCACTTTTTTTTTTCAAAAAAGAGGTACAGGAACAGTTTTATGGCATCAACAACAACTTCTATTTATATAGCACCTTTAACATAATAAAATGCCCCAGGCACTTCACAGGAGTGTTAGAGCTCAAAATTTACCACTGAACCACAGAAGGAGATATTAGGGCAGATGGCCAAAAGCTTGGTCACAGGTAGATCTTAAGGTGCATCGTAAAAGAGGAAAGGAGTGGTGGAGGCACTGAGAGCTTTAGGGAGGGAGTGTCCGAACTTAGGGCTGAGGCAGCTGAAGGCGCGGCCACCAAGGGTGGAGTGATTAAAATCAGGGATGTGCAAGAGGCCAGAATTAGAGGAGCACAGACACCTCGGAGAGTTGTGGGGCTGGAGGAAATTACAGAGATAGGAAAGCGTGAGATCATAAAGGGATTTGAAAATAAAGGATGGGAATTTTAAATAACAAGACGTTATTTAACTGGGAGTCAATGTAGCTTGGTGAGCACAGGGGTAATGGGTGAACGGGACTTGGTATGAGTTAGGATACGGGAAGCAGAGTTTTAAATGAACTCCAGTTTACGAAGGGTGGAATAGAATCATAGAAAGTTAAAGGCACAGAAAGGTGCCATTTAGCCCATCGTGTTTGTGCCGGCCGAAAAACGATCCACCTATTCTAATCCCACCTTCCAGCATTTGGTCCATAGCCCTGCAGATTACGGCACTTGAGGTGCATATCCAGACTCCTTCTGAATGAGTTGTGGGTTTCTACCTCAACTACCCTTTCAGGCAGTGGGTTCCAGATCCCCATCACCCTCTGGGTGAAAAGGTTTTTCCTCACCTCCCCTCTAATTTTTCTACCAATCACTTTAAATCTTTGGCCCCTCGTCACTGACCTCTCTGCTAAGGTGAATAAACCCTTCACCTCCACTCTATCCAGGTCCTTCAAAATTTTGTACATTTCAATCAGATCTCCCCTCAGCCTTCTCTGTTCCAAGGAGAATAACCCCAGCCTATCCAATCTTTCCTCATAGCTGCATTTTTCCAGTCCTGGCAACATCCTCGTAAATCTCCTCTGTACCCTCCCTCATGCAATTGCATCCTTTCTGTAATGAGGTGACCAGAACTGCACACAGTACTCAAGTTGTGGCCTAACCAATGAGTGATACAGTTCCAGCATAACCTCCTTGCTCTTATATTCTATACCTTGGCTAATAAAGGAAAGGATTCCATATGCCTTCTTAACCACCTTATCGGCCTGTCCTGCTAACCTCAGGGATCTGTGGACATTCAATCCAAGGTCCCTCACTTGCTCTACACGTCTCAGTATTTTCCCATTAATCGCGTATTCCTTTGCCATGTTTGATCTCCCCAAATGCATCACCTCACACTCCTCCAAGTTGAATTCCATTTGCCACTTTTCTGTCCATCTGACCAGACCATCAATATCTGCCTGCAGTCTACAGCTATCCTCCTTGTTATCTACCACAGGACTAATCTTGGTGTCGTCTGCAAATTTCCTGATCATGCCCCCTACATTTATGTCCAAATCGTTAACATATACCACAAAAAGCAGGGGACCCAGTACCAAGCCCTGCAGAAGGCCACCAGAAACAGCCCTCCAGTCGCTGAAACACCCGTTAACAATTACCCTTTGTTTCCTGCCACTGAGCCAATTTTGTGCAATTCCCTGGATCCCATGGCATTTTATTTTGTTAACCAGTCTGCCATTTGGGACCTTGTTAAAAGCCTTGCCGAAGTTCATGTCGACCACATCAACTGCACTATCCTCATTTATCTTCCTTGTTACTTCTTCAAAAAATTCGATCAAGGTGATCAAACAAGATCTTCACTTAACATATCCATGCTGACTCTCCTTGATTAACCTATGCCTTTCTAAGTGACAGTTTATCTTGTCTCTCAGAATAGATTCCAATAATTTGCCCACTACTGAGGTTAGACTGACTGGTGTGTAATTATCCAGTCTATCCTTCACATTCTTTTTAAACAAAGGTACAACGTTAGCAGTTCTCCAATCCTCCGGCACCATACCTGTATGGTGTGCGTTCAAGTCCTCTGAAGAAGGAATTTTCCTCCACGCAAGATCAGGGGGCAGGTTGTTCAACCTTGCCCGTCTAAGAGCGAAGTCCAAAGTACGGAAAGTCCTCATCAGGGAACTCCTCTTTGCTGACGATGCTGCTTTAACATCTCACACTGAAGAGTGTCTGCAGAGTCTCATCGACAGGTTTGCGGCTGCCTACAACGAATTTGGCCTAACCATCAGCCTCAAGAAAACGAACATCATGGGACAGGACGTCACAAATGCTCCATCCGTCAATATCGGCAACCACGCTCTGGAAGTGGTTCAACAGTTCACCTACCTCGGCTCAACTATCACCAGTAACCTGTCTCTAGATGCAGAAATCAACAAGCGCATGTGAAAGGCTTCCATTGCTATGTCCAGACTGGCCAAGAGAGTGTGGGAAAATGGCGCACTGACACAGAACACAAAAGTCCGAGTGTATCAAGCCTGTGTCCTCAATACCTTGCACTATGGCAGCGAGGCCTGGACAACGTATGTCAGCCAAGAGCGACGTCTCAATTCATTCCATCTTCGCTGCCTCCGGAGAATACTTGGCATCAGGTGGCAGGACCGCATCTCCAACACAGAAGTCCTTGAGACGGCCAATATCCCCAGCTTATACACACTACTGAGTCAGCAGCCCTTGAGATGGCTTAGCCATGTGAGCCGCATGGAAAATGGCAGGATCCCCAAAGACACATTGTACAGCGAGCTCGTCACTGATATCAGACCCACCGGCCGTCCATGTCTCCGCTTTAAAGACGTCTGAAAACGAGACATGAAGTCCTATGACATTGATCACAAGTCGTGGGAGTCAGTTGCCAGCGTCCGCCAGAGCTGGCAGGAAGCCATAAAGGCGGGGCTAAAGTGTGGCGAGTCGAAGAGACTTAGCAGTTGGCAAGAAAAAAGACAGAAGCGCAAGGGGAGAGCCAACTGTGTAACAGCCCCAAAGGACAAAGAACAGTACAGCACAGGAACAGGCCATTCGGCCCCACAAGCCTGCACCGATCTTGATGCCTGCCTAAGCTAACACCTTCTGCACTTCTGGGGCCCATATCCCTCTATTCCCTTCCTAGTCATATATTTGTCAAGATGTGTCTTAAACGTCGCTATCGTATCTGCTTCCACCACCTCCCCTGGCAGCAAGTTCCAGGCACTCACCACCCTCTGTGTAAAAAACTTGCCTCGCACATCCCCTCTAAACTTTGCCCCTCGCACCTTAAACCTATGTCCCCTAGTAACTGACTCTTCCACAATGGGAAAAAGCTTCTGACTATCCACTCTGTCCATGCCGCTCATAACTTTGTAAATCTCTATCATGTCGCCCTTCCAGCTCCGTCGTTCCAGTGAAAACAATCCAAGTTTTTCCAACCTCTCCTCATAGCTAATGCCCTCCAGACCAGGCAACATCCTGGTAAACCTCCTCTGTACCCTCTCCAAAGCCTCCACGTCCTTCTGGTAGTGTGGCGACCAGAATTGCACGCAATATTCTAAGTGTGGCCTAACTAAGGTTCTGTGCAGCTGCAACATGCCTTGCCAATTTTTATACTCTATGCCCCGACCAATGAAGGCAAGCATGCCATATGCCTTCTTGACTACCTTATCCACCTGCGTTGCCACTTTCTGTGACCTGTGGACCTGTACGCCCAGATCTTTCTGCCTGTCAATACTCATAAAGGTTCTGCCATTTACTGTATACTTCCCACCTGCATTGGACCTTCCAAAATGCATTACCTCACATTTTTCCGGATTAAACTCCATCTGCCATTTCTCCGCCCAAGTCTCCAATCGATCTATATCCTCTGACAATCCTCATCATTATCCGCAACTCCACCAACCTCTGTGTCGTCCGCAAACTTACTAATCAGACCAGCTACATTTTCCTCCAAATCATTGATATGTACTACAAACAGCAAAGGTCCCAGCACTGATCCCTGCGAACACCACTAGTCACATCCCTCTATTCAGAAAAACACCCACCCAATGCTACCCTCTGTCTTCTATGACCGAGCCAGTTCTGTATCCATCTTGCCAGCTCACCTCTGATCCCATGTGACTTCACCTTTTGTACCAGTCTGCCATGAGGGACCTTGTCAAAGGCTATACTAAAGTTCATATAGATAACATCCACTGCCCTTCCTTCTTCAATCATCTTCGTCACTTCCTCAAAAAACTCAATCAAATTAGTAAGACACGACCTCCCCTTCACAAAACCATGCTGTCTCTCGCTAATAGGTTCATTTGTTTCCAAATGGGAGTAAATCCTGTTCCGAATAATCCTCTCTAATAGTTTCCCTACCACTGACGTAAGGCTCACCGGCCTATAATTTTCTGGATTATCCTTACCACCCTTCTTAAACAAAGGAACAACATTGGCCATTCTCCAGTCCTCTGGGACCTCACCTGTAGCCAATGAGGATGCAAAGATTTCTGTCAAGGCCCCAGCAATTTCTTCCCTTGCCCCCCTCAGTATTCTAGGGTAGATCCCATCAGGCCCTGGGGACTTATCTACCTTAATGCTTTGCAAGACACCCAACACCTCCTCCTTTTTTATAATGAGATGACTGAGACTATCTGCACTCCCTTCCCTCGGCACATCATCCACCAAGTCCTTCTCTTTGGTGAATACTGATGCAAAGTACTCATTTAGCACCTCGCCCATCTCCTCTGGCTCCACACATAGATTCCCATCTCTGTCCTTGAGTGGACCAACCCTTTCCCTGGTTACCCTCTTGCTCTTTATATACGTTTAAAAAGCCTTGGGATTTTCCTTAATCCTGTTTGCCAATGACTTTTCATGACCCCTTTTAGCCCTCCTAACTCCTTGCTTCAGTTCCTTCCTACTGTCTTTATATTCCTCAAGTGCTTTGTCTATTCCTAGCCTTCCAGCCCTTGCAAATGCTTCCTTTTTCTTTTTGACTAGGCTCACAATATCGTGCGTTATCCAAGCTTCCCGAAACTTGCCCCGACAAACAATTTCTTCTGCAGCACCTGTGGAAGTGTCTGCCACTCTAATATTGGCCTTTATAGCCACTCCAGGCGCTGCTCCACAAACCACTGACCACCTCCAGGCGCTTACCCATTGTCTCTCGAGAAAAGGAGGCCAAAGAAGAAGATACCTGTATCCAATGAGGACTGGAAAATGATGGTCAGACCCTCTGCTATTCAGAGTCAGACAGAGATGCATTGGAACAATCAAGTCTGGCAGTAACAAAAGCACAGATGAGGGTTTCAACAGCAGATGAGCTGAGACAGGGGCGGAGTCAGGCAATATTACGCACGTGGAAATAGGCAGTATTATTGATGGAGCAGATATGTGGTCGGAACGCGGCTATTCGGCCCATCGAGTCCATGATAGATGTCTTTAGAGCAATCCAGTCAGTTCCACTCCCCTGCTTGATTCATGTAGTCCTTAAAATTTCTTTCCTCAAATGGCCAACTAATTTTCTTTTGAAATCATTGATCGTCTCCACTTCTACCACCCTCATCGGTAATGTTTTCCAGGTCATTATCAGTCACTGCATAAAAAATTTCTTCCTCACATCCCCCCTGCATTTCTTGCCCAAAACTTGAAATCTGTGTGCCCTAGTCTTTGCATGTTCAGCCAATGATTTCTTTGGCACTAAGATTGAGATATGCGGTCAGAACTGATGAAGAGTCACTGACCTGAAACGTTAACTCTGCTTCTCTCAATATCAGCTGCGTGTGCGCAGGCACTGACGCCATTTTTAAAGGGCTGTCAGCCCTACCGGCTAATTTAAATATTTAAAGGCAAATTGAATTAAAGTAAATGAAGACATCTCTTTTGGCCCTCTCCTACCCCACTCAATAACAAATTAATGTGCCCTTCCCCCACCCAAAACACTTACCTTTACAATCTGACCTCCCCCTCCCACAACCAAACTGCACAAACGTTCATACTACAACCCTTCCCACCATCTCCCACACCCACGACGTTAATTTGACCCCGTTCTCCCCCTCCCTCAGAGATAAACTTACC
Organism: Heterodontus francisci; assembly: GCF_036365525.1. Taxonomy (NCBI): domain Eukaryota; kingdom Metazoa; phylum Chordata; class Chondrichthyes; order Heterodontiformes; family Heterodontidae; genus Heterodontus; species Heterodontus francisci. Next base: position 11,085,897 of record NC_090381.1, on the reverse strand, counting down.
TTCCCCCGTCCCCACCAGTTTTGCGCCTTGTTTCCCGGATAGGGATCAGAAGGCGCTGGCATGCTGGCCGCTGGGCCGAGGATCGTAGCAGGACAGCATCCAGCAATGTGAGCTTAATTGTAGCATTTTCATTTATTTAAATATTCAAATTGGGGTTCTGTTGCCCAGTGGTGGGATAGTCGGCACGAGGCCTCGCCACTGCCGGTAATATCGGGCTGGGCCCTCCTGGCATCGGGGTGCATGGCGGCCCTCTCCGGGAGGAATTTTCCGCTCCCCCAACACCCCCTGCCACCGGGAGGGGTTGGTAAAATCCAGCTGTATGAATCTATAAGTCCATGAGCTCCTTGTACTTGTTGGAGGTGAAGATGGAGGAAACAGGAGAGAGGGGTTTAAGACAATGGTTTGCAGTAGAGAAAATAAACCAAGGATTATCTTATCCCAAGATGATCCTGGAATAGTGAACAGTTTTGGCAAATGACAGCAGGGCTTGATGTTGCTCTTTGATAAACTAATCAAACTTAGAAAGGACAAAATCCTTGGCCCCAATGGACTGCAACCACACATACTAAAAGTTAGGGAAGGGATGGAATAGTGCCAGAGAACTGGTGATCAGATATTGTGATTCCTAAATTCAAAAACAGTGTTTGAACAAGTTCGGGCAACTATAGAAGTTAGCTTAACATTGGTGGTAAAAACGATAATGTAATCTTTACTCAAAGCTTTAGTGGACAAACATGTAAACTGAAAATATAATAAGTATTCAGCACAGATTCCAAAACGGAAGGTTGAGCTTGACCAACCTTATTGAATTATTTGAAGAAGTAACAGGAAGTAGATTAGAGTAAAGTAGTAGAAGGTCTTTGATAAAGTACTACTCCTCAACTCATGAAGTCAGGAGACACAAACAGAACGGATAGCAGGCTGACTACATAATAGAAGACAGAGAGTAGGGGTTAAAGGGAGTTATTCAGACTAGCTGGTGGAAAGTGGCATTCCAAAAGAATCAGTGTTGCGGCCACTGTATCATTTACACAAACAATTTGGATTTGGGAATCGTATGTATAATTTCAAATAAATAAAAGCAAAATACTGCAGATGCTGGAAATCTGAAATATAAACAAGAAATGCTGGAAATACTCAGCAGGTCTGGCAGCATTTGATGAAAGGTCACTGACCTGAAATGTTAACTCTGCTTCTCTCTCCACAGATGCTGCCAGACCTGCGGAGTATTTCCAGCATTCCTTGTTTTTATTTTTATTTAAGTATAATTTCAAAATTTAGAGATGACACCAAATTGGGGGTATAGTTAATACTGAGAAATAAAATGACAAAATATAAGAAGGCACTAATAAACTTGCAGAATGAACATGTAATTGATCAATTATTTTCAATATAGGTAAGTATGTGGTGGAACATTTTGCTAAGAAGAATAAGGAGGCCACATATTGTTTGGAAATAAAGTGTCTAAACCAGCACAATGGGATCTGGAGGCACATCTGGAGGGGGTCACAGTGGCGTAGTGGTTAGCACCGCAGCCTCACAGCTCCAGCGACCCGGGTTCAAATCTGGGTACTGCCTGTGTGGAGTTTGCAAGTTCTCCCTGTGTCTGCGTGCGTTTCCTCCGGGTGCTCCGGTTTCCTCCCACATGCCAAAGACTTGCAGGGTGATAGGTTAATTGGCCATTATAAATTGCCCCTAGTATAGGTAAGTGGTAGGGAAATATAGGAACAGGTGGGGATGTGGTAGGAATATGGAATTAGGGTAGGATTAGTATAAGTGGGTGGTTGATGGTCGGCACAGACTCGGTGGGCCGAAGGGCCTGTTTCAGTGCTGTATCTCTAAAAAAAAATATACATAAAATCACTGAAGTAGTCATGCAGGATAATATGACCATAAAAAAGCAAGCAAAGCACTGGGATTAATTCCTAGAGGAATAGAATTGAAAAACAGAGAAGTTATACTTTATGTGCATAGACCACACAATGTATTGTTTTGGTTGTCATATTGTAAGGAGGATACAGAAGCACTGGAGAGGGTGCAAAAAAGATTTTACAAGGACAATACTAGAACTGTGAGATTATACCCTTCAGGTAAGATTGGGCCAACTGGCCTGTTTCTTTGTTATACTGCCCATGTAATTCTGTGTGATCAGCTTACCTTTTACTGTTTTAACGAAAACATATTTCTCTTTACTTGGGTCTTTTTCATCAACTAAAACCCCATGAAAGATACGACCAAAAGTACCTGAAACGAAAAAAAATTACGAAAAACACTTACTTACCAAAGAAATAGTTAGTCCTACCTTCAGTTTTAACTTTCTAAATTGGTGCAAAATACTGTTTTACAGAATTTGTCTTTTGGCACCTGTAACCATGATATCATTTGAGACTGCAATAATCTCATGTTAAAATGCACTGTAAGACATTTCACTTTCAGTTAAGTCACATTTAGTCACTTAAATCAGTCAAATTGGTGTAGATATTTTGATTTTCTGCTCGTGTATATTTAACCCTGTGCTGCATCACAAGCAAACTTGGTTTGTTACAACACTACACAAAGGTTCTGTATTCTGCACGCTGTGATCATGGTGACTGTAGCCATGAACTTAGTGAATGGCGGAGCAGGCTCGAGGGGTTGAGTGGCCTACTCCTGCTCCTAATTCGTACATTCGTATGGAAGTTCAATGCATCATGACTGATCTTCTGCCTTAACCCCACTTTTCCGCCTGCTCACCATATCCATTGATTCTCTAAAACATCAAAAATCTGTCTCCATCAGCATAAAATACATTCGTTGATGGAGCATCCACAACCATCCACTAACTGTCTTCTGAAACTACCCTCCACTGCCTTCTCCACCTTCACTTCCAATAATAAGCACAATGAGCTCATGGACTTTTTGCTACAATGATCGAGACCATCTGACCAACAGTATCATATTCTCTATCTCCTCTGTCATCTAAGGAGCCTTGACTTTAGTTCACCTGTCTTTCCTTGTTAGAATGTACCTATCCTGTACATTGTCGGTCATGCCTTCAGCTGCATAGACCAAGCGCTCTGAAATTCCCTCCCTTTATCTCTCCTACTCGCTTTCCTTCTTAAAGTCATTCCTTAAAACCTTCCACTTTGACCAAGTGTTTGGTCGTCTCCTTTCGGGGCTATGTGTCAAATTTTGTTCCATAATGCTCCATTGAAGCACCTTGTGACATTTTAATTTTCAATCTCTGCTGAGCTGGTTGAATGCAGCTAGGGTGACAGTTGGACACTACAATTTACCTCAATACTCCTAGGTTAAGGATGGAAAACGAGTCAGTATTGGTGGCTTGATTATTATCCAACGATCCTAGCTGTAAATGTGGGTGTCAGATGAGGGAAGATCAAACTCAGCTGAGCTGCACTCCCACAGGTGAACTGCCCACATTCCCAAGGACTGTGCAGAATGGTCACTTAGGTGACGTAGCAGAGACACATGTGGAATACCCCAGCAAAGGTCAATGCTTCGAGAAAAGGGGTAAAAATGCTGAAAGAGATACTTCGAAGGAAGAATGTATCACTGCATATAGAAACCTGAAGGCCACTTTGCCACCTTCAATTTGTTTAAGGATTTTTGTATCGTCTTAGGTTCCAAGACCAAAGTGAAGCATAATTGGATGTTCAATAGCTCTAATTTCAAGCATTTCAAAACTAAAATGATTTTCTTCACTTTATGGTTAACTTCATCCTTTGCAGTTTGAATTTATAACAACAGATGTCCCATGAAGCAGATCATTAATTAGGTTAACATAGGGTTTAGTACAGATGTAATATCAGCTGATGCACAATATATGATTCTGCCAAGGCGGAGGCACAACCCCTTTAAGACCACAAAGTCTAACTATTTAGTAAAGAGGAATTGTTTGGCATGTGATTGTCAGTTTCAAGCTGGAGGTTAAATGTTGTTTTGCATCAAAACAGGTATGACATGAGAACCACAACTTGTGTGTGCCAAACTAACCTTTATAATAATGTAAAAAATAGATTTCTTTGTTTTCCCGAACTGTAGACTCGACCAAGCCATTATCTGTTCCTCTACTCTGCCATCTATTGGCAGCTACCTGATACATCAACAATATTATTAATTGTCAAGAATGGGCACAATGAAACAATTGCTGTAGATTCACTGCTTGATTTTTTTTCACTTGCTCTGCATAGAATGAAAGAACAGTAGCCCTGGATATTTACATCTGACATTTATGGCTCGTTAATCAATTAAGCACCAACCTTATATACATAAAATAAAGCATCTGTTGCTTTTTGTTTGCCTAGCTATTTGTCTAGCCTTATGGAAATTTGTGACCACGCTTGAGAGTCTCCATGTCGACAGTCTGAGGAATTCACGCAGTTATAGTTTCTGTACACACCATGTAGGAAAACAGCCCAGTTACGAAAAGACCCAGTCCTCTGGGATGGAAGAGGTACATAACATGCCAAGACTGAGAAGGGTGGGGGAAGGAGTTTTTGCTGCAAACTACAAATGAACCCGAGTTCATTACCTTCCTGAAGAACATCTTTGAGAGTGACCCTCTCTCTGAAGATTGCGATGTCCTTCACTCTGGCCTTTGCCTCTGCCAGTGTAACACTTTTGAGGTCATTCTTTTCTATCCGCAGTATTGGGTAACCTGCAGAGAAAACAAAACATAAAGCATATTACCAATATCCTACATTAACTTACATGGTAGATGCATTCAAATTCCATAAGGATGTTTAACTGTAGCATTAATGAAATGAGAAGTTATAGCAACAGAGATAGATGAAGAAAAGAGAGGGCAACAGGTAAATAGGTAGGAGGAAAGCAGGAACATGCAAAAAAAACAGGAGCTTGACAGAAAAGTAGGGTATAATTCCCATTTTCAGGATAATAGTGGTAGCCAACAATATACAGAAGATTCAAAATTATTAGCATTCAGTTAATTGTGGAAGTAGGTAAGTCTGTCCATTTTCAAATGAAAAATTAACAGATTAAAAACCATTTAAAGCATATGAATTAAAGAAAACATCAATAACATTTAAATTTTAAAAAAATTCAAAGTGATAAAAGTGACCATTTTTTGTTACACGTCAAACTCAACACTTTATAATCCGATTTCCAGTAATCAGAGGGCACATAAGGTGCTGCTCCATTTGTATTGTTTTTAGCGAGTACTCCTGTATATATTGGGACAGGCCTACGTTCAAGTGCATTTCTTAATTACCCTGAGGGGGAGAAGCAAGGGAATGGCAGAAATACTGGAAATGAAGATTTATAGGATATTAGTAACTCATGCCTCCATTCTCAATGAAAATGCTAAAGCTAAAGTCAGTGATTGCCCTCTGGCCTTATATCTCGATTTTATTATTACAGATGGCAACAGTGCATTACACTAGATCTGAACATGAATGCATTGAAAGCAGATCCAATTTTGGATTTATAAATGCATGAGATACACCAAGAGTGTACATTTCTTTATAAGTATTTATAAATAAATAAAATAAATAAAAGTAGGAAAATTCCAGTATCGAATTTCACTCTCATAACCAAATGAGGTGGCCTCCTTATCATGAAATATTGCTCATTTATTGCAATAAAATCATTCCAGCTAAGGCAGATCAGCCTCTTTATCAGTTAGCACTGTCATTAACTCTGCAGTTCAAATCAGTCAGAACAACAATCTCAGGATTGCAATACCAATTGGTCTTGCAACACAAACCTGTTCTTCCCGCACCCACACCCCTCCTCCTTCACCACCAGCACCAACTGCTCACTGGCAAAACGCAGTACAATGTGGCATTCAGCCTTATAGACCAGAAAGTCCAATCAATGGTTTGGCTGTGTCAAGCTGGTTTTAGTCAGCGCGGCATGAGCTTTCTAGAATCATGTAACACTGTGGTGTAAATACCTGTACTCCAACCAATAGTCTTCCTTTACCAGCAAATAAAATATTGCAACTAGATTAAAAAAGACTAGAAAAATAGCGAAGTATCTTGTTCCTGATTGATGTTTGGCTGTGAATATGGCATGGACAGATAAACAAATCTAATTATAGTAAGTGTTAGAGAGGGAAGAGGGATCAGATCAGTCTCTGATGGCCTTCACTGTCATTTAGCTCAATGGCAGTCACGCCGAGATTTACTGCAGCAAAGTATCAGAAGCCACTAAAATAAGACCAAAATACTGCGGATGCTGGAACTCTGAAATGAGAACAAAAAGTGCTGGTAATACTCAGCAGGTCTGGCAGCAGTTGTGCAGAGAGAAACAGTTAACATTTCAGGTCTGTAACCCTTCATCAGAACTGACAAAAGTCAGAAATGTAACAGTCTTTGAGCAAGTGGAAGGGGGAGGGGGGCAGTCGACAGGACAGGGGGTGGGGGGGGGGGGGGGGGGGAGATTAAATGACAGATGTCATGGAACAGAATGCAAATGAGGTGCTAAGTGTTTATAGTGAAAGACAAAGCAGCAGTCCAGAGAGAGTGCTAATGGCAGAATAATGAACAGTTCTTTGCAAAAGCAAAAACATGAAAAACAAGTTTACAACTAGCACATGGTTAAAATAAATAATCCAAAAAAATAAATAAATAAATAAAAAATAATGGTCTGAAACTATTGAACTCAATGCTGAGTCCAGAAGGCCGTAGCGTGCCGAATCGGAAGATGAGGTGCTGTTCCTTGAGGTTGCCTTGATGTTCACTGGAACACTGCAGCAGTCCGAGGACAGAAATGTAGGCATGAGAGCAGGGTGGTAAATTGAAATTGTAAGCAACCGGAAGCTTGGGATCATGCTTGCGTACCGACCAGAGGGGTTCCACAAAGCAGTCACCTAACCTGCGTTTGGTCTCCCCAATGTAGAGGAGACCGCATTGTGAGCAGCGAATATAATATACTACATTGAAAGAAGTACAAGTAAATCGCTGCTTCACCTGAAAGGAGTGTTTGGGGCCTTGGATAGTGAGGAGAGAGGAGGTGAAAGGGCAGGTATTACACCTCCTGTGATTCCATGGGAAGGTGTCTTGGAAGGGGACGAAGCATCGGGGTTAATGGAGAAGTGGACCAGGGTGTCGCTGAGGCAACGGTCCCTTCGGAATGCTGACAGGGGAGGGGAGGGGAAGATGTGTTTGGTGGTGGCATCACGCTGGATGTGCAACCCATTTTCCACAATTGTGACCTCATCCTTTCCCGTCCCTCCCACACCGAAACAGGGTTCCCCTTGTCCTCACTTTCCACCCCACCAATCTCCACATTCAAAGGATAATCCTCCGTCATTTCCGCCAGCTCCAGCGTGGTGTAATACCTGCCCTTTGACCTTCTCTCTCTTCACCATCCAAGGCCCCAAACACTCCTTCCAGGTGAAGCAGCAATTTACTTGTACTTCTTTCAATTGTTACGACCGACCATTCCGGTCAAAGCCCCCAATCAAAATATACCATGCTGATTGTGGTGGGAGAAACGCACTGATAATTCAATCCCGTCCCTCCACAGATCACCTATCATTTTAAACTTTCCAAATTAAAGAAGGACGCAGCCAAATTGTATCATCTATTAACCCTCGAATGAGGCTAACCAAACCAGGTGCCTTTAAATCAACAAATTAACTGTTTAATCAGAAAAACTAAATTTTTAAACACTATGAAGATACAAACATTTAAAATAGAAAAAATTAAGAGTCCTTGCAAATTTACAGTCCAATGCTGCTTGAAGTCCTCACAGCTGTCCGATGGGGAAAAAAGGTTCTTCCACAGTAGAACAGTCCATAGTCTAACTCCAGCAGTAAGTGATGCTTTCCTTCTTCAGCGATGGATTTCAACAATTAACTTGATGACACTTTCAATAGAATCAATCTGACTTTAGAGTTTTTGAGGGATCAAAGATGGTCACAGTCTAATTTCTCTTCCTTTAGTTCAAATTATCAGACCTCCATTTTGGCTTGATTTTGTTTTAAAGAATTTTGAGATAATAATTAAACAGACTAAAATTCTTTTCCTTCAGTTTAAATGGCTGAGAACTCTTTTTTCAGGTGCTAACCCCACAGCTCTCGGTCTGTGTTCTCTGTTAGAACAAACTGTCTTCAACTAAAAAGCCAGTTTAAAACTGAATTGAAACAAATATATCGCTTGATGCTCACTCCAAGTGGCTGCATCTATGGTAACGAGAATGCACCCTTTGAATCGCAGTCTCCAAATGGTTGTATCCAACGGCAACCGAAAATGCATTTTGTCTAACTCCAGAGGCCTGCTGGTTCTGAAAGCAGTACTGATCCTTTGCAAGCCTTAAAGGTACACTGCATATTCCTAGAGAAAAAAAAAACTCCAGGACCAGGGCACAATTTAGTATACAGTATTCGCTGCTCACAATGTGGTTTCTCTACATTGCGGAGACAAACGCAGATCAGTTGACCGCTTTGCGGAACACCACCGCTCGGTCCGCTAGCATTCCCGTGAACTTACAGCTTATTACCATTTCAATTCACCACCCTGCTCTCATGTCCACATTTCTGTCCTCAGCCTCCTGTTTCACTGAAGCACAACGCAAGCTCAAGGAACAGCACCTCATTTTCCGATTAGGCACTCTACAGCTTGCTGGACTCAATATTGAGTTCAATGATTTCAGATCATGAGCCTCATTCATTTTTAATCTTTATTTATTTTTTAAACCATGTGCCAGTCTTAAACTCGTTTTTCATATTTTGCTTTGTGCTACGGCCAAGTGAGGAGGGGTCACAGTCGCCTCTCTTGCCCTTCCTCTTATTTGACCGCAACAAGGTTTATTCTTTTTAAAAAACAAAACGGTTGTGCTTACCACCTCTGTGAGTGTTTTACCTTTCACCTTTACTGTGATCTTGAAAGAAACAATAGGACAGGTTTTCTTGCGTTTACACAAGAAAGAGGTAAGTTTATTATGCTCAACAAGCTAAACCCTATATAAAATAATTTTTAAAATGCTACACATTCACGCACACGTTCATATGAGGATCACACACACAACTAGATTACAAAGTGGAAAGTAGGTTTTTGGTTGGATTAATGTCCAGAATAAATAAAAGTTAAATACACAGCTGAGGTTGGATGATTTAGGGGTTGTCCGGCTGGAGTTGTACTCTCGAAGTCCTTGGTTGGCCAAAGTGCACTTTGCAGCTGGTCCGCTTTGTTCAGGGTTTTCTTGAAGGCAGGCTGGCAGGTGGCTCCCTCCCTATGTTCTCTGGCTGTAGCAGTCTGTAGGTTTGGAGGGTCCACAGTCGCAGACAGGTTTCAAACTTGATGTTTTCTGGAGAGAGGGAAAAAGAAAGGGAGGTACACAGCCTTTTCTGTTGCTGCACACTCAGTTACTGCTCGTCTTCTGTGTGTATAACAAAACTCCCAGTTTTTTCAGAGATGGGCAGACATGGCAGACACAGAACATGGTTCTCTCAATTCCCTTTGTTTTTAATGAGGTCCAAAATCTAAAACCCAAAACCACTCTAAGGCGTTATTGTCAGCATTTATCCCCTGGAGGGATGTCCCCACTTATGAATGCCTCGTGATTGCTTTGAATATCCCGCTAACGAGGGTGATCTGGATAATCTACCCAGTTAGCCAAAGCACTGTTCTGGCTGGGCTTCTTGTTCGACGTCTGGCTCCGGTTGGGGCCTTGGAATGTTTCAGATGCAAATTGCACTGGCCATCTTGGCTGCCTGTAGGAGAGTTGGACTGTACGATTTGCTCCATTAAAAGTCTAATGTAAGTTTCTAACCAATGAATTAATATTCATTTGACACATAGGGTTTTCTTGACACCTCCGTACCACACGGAATTTCATTAGTTGTGGAAAAGAAAAAAAAACATTCATTCTTACCACTCACTCCTCAAATTCACTTACTAAGCTTAGATTGGCTGCAGCTGGCTTTGTCTGCGATAGCTATGCTGATTTAATAATTTTTGACTGGGATGGTCACGTGTTGTCAAATGGAGTTAAAGTTTCTTTAGGATCAATTTGTAATACCCTGGGATGTGCCCTCAATAAACATCTGGTTGCTGGTGGAGCATGGGGTCTGCAAATTTCCATCATTGTTTAAGGCAAGTTCTCCTACATGTACAAGCTTTAACCCCTTAACTGCGGTTTTTGCATCCTGTGGCTTTAATCATTCAGGCTCCAGCACCTTGATACTTTTTCTTCTGACAGTGGCAGTGGGTAAATAAATTGGTTTTTAGCCCCTGTAAGGTGTCTTGAGATTTCCTCAGGGACCATGTTCTTGATGAATTCTGAATTGAAATTGTTGGATTAGATTAGGTTGGGTTTGGGACCTGATCATTGGGTTCTTCTGTGAATAGATCCATACAGACCTCACTTTTAGTTTAGTTAGTGACACAAGTGCTGTTTACTTTAAGGCACTGTTCTTTTCCTTTTCCCTTTACTGTGGGGATGCTCTCTTTGCTAATCTATCCCATTTCCTCTGAGACATTGCTGCCCGCAGGTGTCTGTCCAGCTTTCACTGCACTCTCTGTGACAATTCAACTAGGTGAGGCATCACCCTCACTGTTGGTTTGCCTTTTTGGGAATTTTCCTTGTCCCTGCAGGTTTCTGTAAGTGCTGTCAGAAGCGTTGGTAGAGTTCCTCTTTGGCCTGCATTTACGTAGGAGAGTGGGGGTCAAATTTTCCCAACATTTCAGGATTGGCTAACCAGCTAGTAGGGCGCTCGAGTTGGGGATTGGCCTGGCCCTTCTCTAAACTGTCTTCACTGTCCTTTTCGTCCCCTTCCTCCCTAACTGTCTGACAGACCTGGGCTTGTCTGTCTCCTTTTGTTTTCGACAGGGGTCTCACACAATCCAGTAGCACTCTGAAGGGTTTTCCAAAAGCTGGTATGGGAATTAGGGCTGCAGGTTTTATTGCAAGTTGGGGCTTTTCCACAATCTGGCACAGAACTCCACCACATCTTTGTGGAATTTTGGCCAGTCAAAATGCTGTCTTCTGCAGGCTTGAGTTTTCCCTACACCGACATCTCCAGCCATTGGAAGTTCATGGGCCATTCTCAGTATTTCCTTACGGCACCTCAGCTGCACCACTATCGGCTGAACCATTGTCCACTCTTCGTCTGCAGGTCTGTGAGGAGGGTTTCACTTCCTCATCAGCACCCCCTTCGTCAAATAGTAGCACTCAGGGACTCTCTCTGCTTCAGTTTCAGTTTGGACAGTCTGTGCTAACTTTTTTAATGCTGGGTCGGCTTGCTGAGCCTCAAGCAAAGTTCTGTTCAACCCATCCTTTGGGTCCTCGAACTTCCCAAAAAAGATTTCAGGTTCCGGGAGTGGAGCGGACCTGTGGGGAGAACACCAGGAGGGCTTCAGCTACTTGGATCATTGGGATCTCTTCTGGTGCAGAGGTGACCTGTACAAGAAGGACAGGTTGCATCTAATCTGGAGGGGGACCAATATCCTTCTGGGAAGGTTTGCTAGTACTACTCAAGAGGGTTTAAACTAGTCTTGCAGCGGGGTGGGAGCCAAAGTAGTAGACGCTCCGATCAGATAGTTGAGGCAACTGTGGAGGTTAAAGCAAGCAAGTCCAGTAGGCAGGCCATACAGGGGCAGGACAGGGAGCGTGGAAGGTCTGGTAGGCTAAACTGCATTTACTTTAATGCAAGAAGCCTTACAGGTAAGGCAGATGACTCAGAGCATGGATTGGTACTTGGGATTGTGATATTATAGCTATTATGGAAACGTGTTTGAGGGATGGGCAGGACTGGCAGCTGAATGTTCCGGGGTACCGATCCATCAGGCATGACAGAGGAAGAAGTAAGAGAGGAGGGGGAGTTGCACTATTCATTAGGGAGGACATCACGGCAGTACTTCGAGAAGATATTCCGGGGGGAATGTCCAGCGAGGCCATATGGGTAGAACTTAGAAATAAGAAAGGGGTGATCACTTTGATGGGATTATACTATATTCCCCCCAATAGTCAGAGGGAAGTGGAGGAGCATATATGTAGGGACATCACAGATAGGTGTAGGGATTATAGGGTTGAAATAGTAGGTGATTTTAACTTCCTTAATATTGACTGGGACTGCCTTAGTGCTAAGGGATCAGATGGGGAAGAATTTGTTAAGTGTATCCAGGATAGTTTTTTCAAGCAGTATGTGGATGGCCCTACTAGAGAAGGGGCTACACTCGACCTCCTCTTAGGAAATGAGGATGGGCAGGTGGTTGATGTGTCAGTGGGGGAGAACTTTGGGACCAGTGACCATAACTCTATTAGCTTCAAGATAGTTATGGAAAAGGATAGAACTGGTCCTCAAGTTGAAGTCCTAAATTGGGGGAAGGCAAATTTCAATGGCATCAGACAGGAACTCTCAAAAGTTGAATGGGAGAGGCTGTTTACAGGTAAAGGGACATCTGGGAAGTGGGAGGCTTTTAAAAGTGAGATAGGAAGAGTTCAGGGCCAGCATGTTCCTGTTAGATGGAAGGGCAAGGCTGGCAAGTTTAGGGAACCTTGGTTTACGAGGGATATTGAGGGTCTGGTCAGGACAAAGAAGGAGGCATATGTCAGGTATAGGCGGCTGGGATCGAGCGAGTCCCTCGAGGAGCATAGGGGACGTAGGCCTACACTTGAGGAAATTAGGAGGGCGAAATGGGGCCAAGAGATTTTCCTGGCAGATAAGATAAAGGAGAATCCTAAAAGATTCTACAAGTAAAAGGGTAGCTAGGGAGAGAGTAGGTCCCCTTAAGGATCAGTTTGGCAATCTGTGTGTGGAGCCACGGGAAATGGGCGAGGTTTTAAATGAATATGTCTCGTCTGTATTTACCGTGGAGAAGGTCATGGAAGCTAGTGAGTTCAGGGAGGGAACAGTGATATCCTGGAGCATATCAACATTACAAAGGAGGTGTTGGAGGTTTTGAAGCGCATTAAGGTGGATAAATCCCCAGGGCCTGAACTGGTGTATCCTAGGATGCTATGGGAAGCAAGGGAGGAGATTGCTGGGGCCCTGGCAGAGATTTTTGTATCATCGTTAGCCACGGGTGAGGTACCGGAAGACTGGAGGATAGCTAACAAAAACAAGAAATGCTGGAATCACTCAGCAGGTCTGGCAGCATCTGTGGAAAGAGAAGCAGAGTTAACGTTTCGGGTCAGTGACCCTTCTTCGGAACTCGAAAGAGAAGCAGAGTTAACGTTTCGGGTCAGTGACCCTTCTTCGGAACTGCAGCATCCGCAGTATTTTGCTTTTATATTGGAGGATAGCTAATGTTGGGCCTTTATTTAAGAAGGGCAGCAGGGATAAGCCAAGGAACTGCAGGCCGGTGAGCCTTACATCAGTGGTGGGAAAGTTATTGGAATGGATTCTGAGCGACAGGATTTACATGCATCTAGAAAGGCATGGTCTGATTAGGGATAGTCAGCATGGCTTTGTACGTGGGAAATCATGTCTCACGAATTTCACTGAGTTTTTCGAGAAGGTGACCAAGAGGATTGACGAGGGCAGGGCGATGGACGTTGTCTACATGGACTTTGGCAAGGCCTTTGACAAGGTCTCGCATGGTAGGCTGGTCCAGAAGGTTCGAACACATGGGATCCAGGGTGAGCTAGCAAATTGGATACAAAATTGGCTTGGTGATAGGAGGCAGAGGGTGGTAGTGGAGAGTTGTTTTTCAGATTGGAGGACAGTGACCAGTGGTGTGCCGCAGGGATCAGTGCTGGGCCCTCTGTTGTTTTTCATATATATTAATGACTTGGATGTGAATGTAAAGGGCATGATTACTAAGTTTGCAGATGACACCAAAATTGGTGGTATAGTGGACAGTGAAGGTTGTCTAAGGTTACAACAGGATATAGATCAACTGGGAAAGTGGGCAAGGGATTGGCAAATGGAATTTAATGCAGACAAGTGAAGTGATGCATTTTGGGAAGTTAAACCAGGGCAGGACATATACAATGAATGGCAGGGCCCTGGGGAGTGTTCTTGAGCAGAGAGACCTTGGCGTGCAAGTACACAGCTCCCTGAAAGTGGCAACACAGGTAGACAGGGTGGTGAAGAAGGCATATGGCATGCTTGCCTTCATCGGCCGAGGCACTGAGTACAAGAGTTGGGACATCATGTTACAGTTGTACATAACGTTGGTTAGGCCGCATTTGGAGTACTGTGTGCAGCTCTGATCACCGCACTACAGGAAAGATTTGATTAAGCTAGAGAGGGTGCAGAAAAGATTCACAAGGATGTTGCCTGATTTGGAGGGATTGAGTTATAAAGAGAGATTGGATAGTCTGGGTCTGTTTACCCTGGAGCGAAGGAGGCTGAGAGGGAACATGATAGAGGTATATAAAATTATGAGAGGCATAGATAGGGTAGATAGCCAGAGTCTGTTTCCCATGGTAGGGATGACTAAAACTAGAGGGCATAGATTTAAGGTGAGAGGGAGGAGGTTTAAAGGGGATCAAAGGGGTAAATTTTTCACACAAAGAATAGTGGGTATCTGGAATGAGCTGCCTGAGGAGGTGGTGGAGGCAGGAACAATAGCGACATTTAAGAGGCATCTGGAGGCATCTTAAGAGGAATGAGCAAGGCATAGAGGGATATGGAATTAATGCAGGCAGTTGGGATTAGTATAAATAGGCATTATGGTCGGCATGGATGCTGTGGGCCAAAAAGCCTGTTTCTATGCTGTACGACTCTATGACTCTTTGACCAGACAGTAGGGTCATCTGTCTGCAGTGCCAGTTCAGCCCCCTCTGATGGAGCTTGTTTGGCCATGGACCAGGTCATCACACAATCAGGGAAAATGCCAGGACGGCACAGTGGCGCAGTGGTTAGCACTGCAGCCTCACAGCTCCAGCGAACTGGGTTCAATTCTGGGTCCTGCCTGTGTGGAGTTTGCAAGTTCTCCCTGTGTCTGCGTGGGTTTCCTCCCATATGCCAAAGACTTGCAGGTTGATAGGTAAATTGGCCATTAGCAATTGCCCCTAGTATAGGTAGGTGGTAGGGAAATATAGGGACAGGTGGGGATGTAGTAGGGATATGGAGTTAGTGTCGGATTAGCATAAATGGGTGGTTGATGGTCGGCACAGACTTGGTGGGCCGAAGGGCCTGTTTCAGTGCTGCATCTCTAAACTAAACTAAACAGACCTTTTTCCTGCAACTGTTCTGTCGCCCTGACCACTTTCTGTGTCTCTAAAACCACTGGGGAAGCTACTGCCTTCGCCCCCGCTAGATCATTACCCAGGAGCAGGTCGACCCCGTCCACAGGCAAACTAGGGACAATCCCTATGGTTGCCGATCCTGAAACTCACACTCCAGCTGCACCCCATATAAAGGCATGGGCATACACCACCCTTCGATACCATTCACTAATACCCTAGCATTCACTGCACTCTCTGGGGGAAAGTTCATGCCTTTTCCCAACAGAAGGGATTGGGGGCTGCTGTTTCCGAGTATGGGCTTGCTTGCCTCACTTGAGGGGCATGGGGTAATTTTTCCTTGGAAACAAAATCCTGGTAAGCTTCAGCGGTAGGTTTATTGGGTCTTACTGCCACAGTTAAAGCCACAGCCTGCACTGCTGTGCTTTCCATCAGGGCCCCTTCTCCCGCACTGGTCTGTTGGCCCAATTAATCCTACAGGCTTTCCCCATAATTTCCAGCAGTCAGCTCTAAGGTCACGTTCATACCCAGGGCTGTTTGGGTTTCTGTCAGCCTCCCACCTTTTATCCTGTTCGGGTTTGTGGTGGTGACAAGAGAAGGGTTTCCCTTGGGGTAAGGACTTGTGTACAAGGGTAAATTCATCAGCCAGTATCACAGCTTGCCTGACTCTTTGAACCTTTTGTTCCTCTACGCAGGCTTTAATAGAATGGGGAAGTGAGTTTGTAAATTCCTTGAGAAGGATCACCTCTCTGAGGTTTTCATATGTGGGTTGTGCATTAAGTGCCCTTATCCACTGGTCAAAAGCAAGCTGCTTAACTCTTTCAAACCCGTGGAAAGATTGATCAGGCTGTTTCCGGAGGGTTCAGAATTCTGGCGGTACGCTTCTGATACAAGCTCATATGCCCCCAGGATAGCATTTTTAGTCATCTCATAATCTGATGAACATTCAACTAGCAACAGTGAATAAACCTGATAGGCTTATCCTGTTCGCTTGCTTTGTAACAACAGCGTCCAGCTCTCGGCCAGCCATTTCAGCTGTCTTGCAGGTTTTTCAAAAGTGACAAACAATGCTGCCACATCCCCTCATTGAACTTTGGAATCAACTGGGAGAACTTTAAGAGCTCAGCACATGGCCCTGAGCTAGGGGTAGCTACCTCGCTAGCCGTGCTTTCACTGGGGGTATTGGGTTGTCCCCTAGTTAGCTCTAGCCGCCTTAACTCTCTTTCCTCCTCCTCCTTCTGGGAAGCTCTATTTTTCCCTTATTTGACATTCTCTCTGCTCTTTCTCTCTCTGGAATTCAAATCCTTTCTGTTCCAATTATATTTTTGCTAACATTACCCTCTCTCTTTCTGACTCTAACCCTGCAAACTCAAGAAAACCTGTCTCAAGAAAATCTGTCCATTTGGTTCTTTCACCATCACAGTAAAAGTAATGGTGTGATTATCTGTTCCTGAATCTTCAGGTTCAAATGAAAAAAGGTTGGCCACAAGTCTTAGGATTTCAGATTTCCTAGCTTTCGAATGCAGAGTAATCTTAACTGCCCAGCTACATTCTTCTTCAATAGATAGGGAAATTAACCTTCCCCAAGTTACTTCGCTCTGGTTGAGGAAGGTATTGGCCTCGAATGTGGACATGTTAGTACTCTCGCAGCAAAAATTACAAGAAAACCTGTATTGAAGTTTTTTTTAAATTTTGGTAGGGATCAATTTGGTTTCCCAGTTCTTATTTCTCGTTGGTCGCTGGGTTACGATCCCGGACTATAGCCCCCAAATTTCTGTTACGGCGAAGCGAGGAGGGGTCACAGTCGCCCCTCTTGCCCTTCCTCTTATTTGACCGCAACAGGGTTTATTCCTTCTTTTTAAAAAAAGGAGTGGTTGTGCTTACCACCTCTGAGTGTTTTACCTTTTACCTTTACTGTGATGGTGAAAGAACCAAATCGGACAGGTTTTCCTGAGTTTACAGAAGAAAGAGGTAAGTTTATTATGCGGGACAAGCTAAACCCAATCTAAAACAAATTTTAAAAATATGCTACACATTCACGCACACATTCCTGTGATATCACACACACACACACAAATAGATAACAAAGTGGAAAGTAGTTTTTTTTGGTTGGCTTCAAGTCCAGAATAAATAAAAGTTAAATATTGGATGATTCGGAGGTTATCCGGCTGGAGCTGTACTCTTGAAGTCCTTGGTTGGTCAAAGTGCACTTTGTGGTTGATCCGCTTTGTTCAGGGTTTTCTTGAAGGCAGACTGGCAGGTGGTTCTCTCCCCCTGGTCTCTGGCTGTAGCAGCCTGTAAGTTTGGAGGGTCCACAGTCGCAGACAGGTTTCAAACTTAATGTTTTCTGGAGAGAGGGGGAGAAAGAAAGGGAGGTACACAGCCTTCTCTGCTGCTGCACACTCAGTTACTGCTCGTCTTCAGTGTGCGTAACAAAACTCCCAGTTTTTTCAGAGATGGGCAGATGGTCACATGGTTCTCTCAATCCCCTTTGTTTTTAATGAAATCCAAAGTCTAAAACCCAAAACCACGCTCAGGCGTTATTGTCAGTATTTATCTCCTGAAGGGACGTCTCCACTTATGAATGCCACATGATGGCTTTGAATGTCCCGCTAACCAGGGTGATCTGTATAATCTACTCAGTTAGCCAAAGCATTGTTCTGGCTGGGCTTTTTGTTAGACTTATGGCTCCAGTTGGGGCCTTAGAATGTACAAAAGTGCTTCAGATGCAAATTGCAGTGGCCATCTGGGCTGTCAGTTTATTTTTTTTAAAGTTAACTGTACGATTTTCTCCATTAAAAGTCTAATGTAACTTTCCAACCGATTAATTAATATTTCTCATTTGGCATATAGGGTTTTCTTGACACTTTCAGACAGAGCTGTTCATTATTCTGCCATTAGCACACTCTCTGGACTCATGCTTTGTCTTTCACTACAACTATTTAGCACTCCATTTGTATTCTGTTTCATGGATTCTCTGTCATTTAATCTCTCCCCCTCCATCCTATCACAAACCTTCCTTCGTGTTCTTTTCCCCCCTTCTCTCCTTTCACTTGCTCAAAAACTGTTACATTTCTAACTTTTGCCAGTTCCAATGAAGGGTTACAGAACTGAAACGTTAACTCTGTTCCTCTTTACACAGATGTTACCAGACCTGAATATTTCCAGCACTTTCTGTTCTCATATCAGAAGCCACTGTTGCCTATGCAATCCTGATTTTAAGCCTACTGGATGGGAGACATTCAGAAGAATAAATGTCTTGCAATATTAAGTGGGGTATTTAAGAACATAAGAAATGGCAGGAGTAGGCCATTTAACCCTCCACGCCTGCTCCATTAATACGATCAGGCTGATCTTGCATCTCAATTCCACCTTCGTGCACTATCCACATATCCTTTAATTCCCTTAGTATCCAAAAATCTATCAATCCTGTCTTCAATATACTCAGTGACTGAGCATCCACAGCTCTCTGCAGTAGAGAATTCCTAAGATCCACAACCCTCTGAATGAAGAAATTTCTCCTCACCTCAGTCCTAAGTGGTCAACTCCTTATTCTGAGACTGTGCTCTCCCTAGTTCTAGACTCTCCAGCCAGGGGAAACATTCTCCCAGCATCTACCTTGTAACGCTCCTTAAGAATTTTATGTTTCAATGAGATCACCTCTCATTCTTCTACATTCCAGGGAATATAGTCCCAGTCTACTCAATCTCTCCTCATAGGGCAATCCCCTCAGTTCAGGCATCATTCTAGTGGACCTTTGTAGTACTCCTTCTAGGGAAAGTATGTCCTTCCTCAGTTAAGGAGACTAGAACTGTACACAGCAGTCCAGGT
This sequence comes from Heterodontus francisci, assembly GCF_036365525.1. Taxonomy (NCBI): domain Eukaryota; kingdom Metazoa; phylum Chordata; class Chondrichthyes; order Heterodontiformes; family Heterodontidae; genus Heterodontus; species Heterodontus francisci. The sequence continues at coordinate 11,066,964 of NC_090381.1, read as the reverse complement.
GTAGCCTGAATAATACCCTGCACAATTGTAGTAAGGCTTCTTTACTCTTACACTCCAATCCCTTTGTAATAAAAGCAAACATACCATTTGCCTTCCTATTTGCTTGCTGTACCTGCATGTTAACTTTCTGTGATTCATGTCCCTCTGAATATCAACATGGTCTCGCACCATTTAAAAAAATATTCTGTTTTTCTATTTTCCTTCCAAAGTGGATAACTTCCCCACATTACATTCCAACTGCCATGCTCTTCCCTACTCACACAACCTGTGTATATCTTTTTGCAACCTCTTTGCCTTCTCCTCACAACTTACTTTCCTACCCAGCTTTGTATCATCAGGAAACCCAGATATATTACACTCGGTCCTTCATCTAAGTCACTAATATAGATTGGAAATAGCTGAGATCCAAGCACTGATCCTTGCTAGTTACAGCTTGCCAACACGAAAATGGTCTGTTTGTTCCAACTGTTTTCTGTCCATTAACCAATCATCAATCCATGCTATTATCTCAAATTCCATCCATCCTAATTTTCTAAAATAACTTCTTGTGTGGCACTTTATTAAATGCCTTTGGAAAAACCAAATACACTACAGTCACTGGGTCCTCCTTATCCATCTTGCCTAGTTACAACCTCAGAAAATTAACAAATTTGTCAAACAAAATTTCCCTTTCATAAATCCGTGTTAACTCTGCCCAGGCATATTATGATTCTCTAACTGTCCTGTTACCACGACCCTAATAACAGACTCTAGCATTTTCCCTACTATTGATGTCAAGTTAATTGGCCTACAGTTCCCTGTTTTCTTGATTAGTGGAATTGCATTTGTGACCTCCCAGACCATGGGGACCATTCTCGAATCTAGGAAATTCACAAAGATCCAAACTAATGCATTCATTATCTCCATAGTTACCTCTTTTAAAATTCTAGGATGCAGGCCATCAGGTCCAGGGAATTGAGTAAAGTCCATTAATTTCTCCAGTACTATTTCTTTACCAATAATATCCCTTAATTCCTCATTTCCACTAGACCCTTGGTTTCCCACTATTTCTGGATTATTTTTGTCTTCCACTGTGAAGACAGATAGAAAATATTTGCTCAATACCTCTGCCCTTTCCTTATTCCCTCTTATAATTTCTTCTTTCTGCCTGCAAGGGACTCACATTTACTTTTGCTAATCTCTTCCAATTTACACACCTATAGAAATTTTTACAATCTGTTTATATGTCTCTTGCTAGTTAACTTCCATATTCCATTTTCTCTCTAAAAATTTCTTCATCATCCATTGCTGAATTCTAAATCCTCCCAATCCTCAGGCTTATGGAATCCAAGTCTCTCTGAATGAACGACCGAAAATGCACTAGTTTAAGTTGAACTGAATGTTGTCACGGTCCTTTTTTTTCCTCTCCTCGGGAAATATTGCAGTGCGCCATTAAGACTGTACATTAAGACAAAAGATCAGTACTTCTCCAAGGCAGCAAGCTCTGGAGTCAATGAGCCAAAGTGCATTCTGGTTACCAGGCAACAACCATACAGAGAGAGAGAACAAAGCTTCAATGTATCTGTTTTGACTTTGAAACTGGCTGGCAAAAAATGGGTTTGTTCAGTTGACAGACTGTTCAAGCACGTGAAGGAAGGAGAGCTCTCTAAGACGATTTAAACCCTGTGTAGTTTCTCTCTCAAAATTCTAAAAAGCTTCGAAGCAAATTAATTTCTTAAAGAAATAAATAAAAAAGTGAACTTTGACTGTGTTGCATTAGAAGACCATTCGTCAGGAAGCGTAATCTGCAAAGACTGTTTTTTTTATTTTTCGGGCAGCTAATTAAAAAACCAAACTATTGTTAGTTTGAGTATATGTAGTGAATGCGGGAGTTCGATTTGTAAATAAGAAGCTATAAGGACCTTAGTAGTTTTAAGATTTTAGTTTTTTTAATAAATAGTTAATTTGCTGATATCTAAAGATACCTGGTTTGGTTTGCCTCATTCAGGGGATTACTAGATTGTTTCAATTCGGCTGCTGCTTTCTTTGATTTGCAAAGCTTAAAGAAATAGGATGCGACCTGTGGAGCAACGGGACTGAATTGACAGTGCGTTGCTCCCACTGCAATCAGAATCATATATTTTGGTTGGGGGCTTTGTCTGAAGCAGTCGTAACAATGTGGAACACAGAATATAAACTGTTGCACTGCAGTGTAGCTCTTTCTCAAAACCACCATTGCAATTATTTTCCAGTTAAGGGGTCAAATCAAGCGTACATTAAAAATAAAATTTAAGATAGTTATATTCATGAAAAATTGATTCCAAGAAATCAACTAAATCATGTTGTTACAGTCTGGTTTCACTGTCCCAGTTTAGACTAACTTCTGTAAATCACAGTAGAATTGTTGCATTTTTGTTAGACTATGAAATGAATTATGCCTATTATTTTCTGGTTCTAAAGCCCAAAATTCAGCCTTGCTAATTGACCAATTTACTTCACTATTGCAGCAGTTGCATATCGTAACAGCAATATACTATGCCATGGAGCTGAGAAGGAGGGTTTGCATTCACAAGCCTCCAGTGAGCATCAGGAAGTCAGAAAATAAACTTGGGGAGTCCAAAACTGACTCTGGGCTACTTTTGCACATGCTACATGGTTTCAGCTAAGGAGCTTTGTTTAGTATATAGCATACAGTGAAGGGAAAGGGAAGAGAAGAAAACAAAAATTTGCATTGTAAATAAATTCATGGTCAATGTACATGAATCATAATTTCAAGTGTTGAAATCAACATTAATTTGCTAAACCTTGACCAATAAAAAATGTTGCAATATGGTAGTAGGAAAAATAGTGTAATCTTTACTAAAGGGCAAAATAGAAAAACATCTAGAAACCAAAATATGCTGAATAGTCAGCTTGGATTTCTGAAGGGAAAATCTTGCTTGACCACCTCATTGAATTCTTTGAAGAGGTAACAGAAGGTATTGTAGTAGATGTGAACTATCTGGACTTCCAAAAGACAAAAGGTACCACATAATAGGCCGCTGACTAGAGACAGAGCATGCGGAGTCAGTGGCAGAATAGATAGCCAGCTGGCTGAAAGACAGCAAGCAGACAGTTCGGATAAAGGGTAGCTATTCAGAGTAGCAGAAGGCAGGAAGTGAAGGCCCACAAGGATCAGTATTGGAACCCCTGTTGTAACTAATTTATATTAACAATTTACACATCAGTGTTAAACAAAGGTTTTAAATGTGCACATGACACAAAATTGGAAGGGATAATCAACACTGAAGGAGGATTGTAAAAAATTACAATAAGACATTATTAAACTTTCAGAATGGGCATTTAATTGGCAAATTCATTTCAACATGGGCAAGTGTGAGCTATTACATTTTGGTTAAAAAATTAAGGTGATCACATATTTCTTGGAAAATAAGTCATGCTAAACTTGTATCAAACCTTGGATAGAACACACTGGGCAGCACTGCGGACAATACTGTGTGCAGTTCTGGTCGCCAGATTATAAGAAGCATACAGAGGCAGTGCAGTGTGCAAAAGAAATTTACAAGGATATCAGAACTGCGAGGTTTATACCTATTAGGAATGAATGAACAGGCCAAGACATTTTTCCTTTTGAAAAGAGAAGGCTGAGACCTAATACAGGCCTTTAAAATTATGAAAGGTTTTGCTAGAGTAGACAGAAATGTTTCCACTTGTGCAGAAGAGCAAAACTAGAGCCCGTCCATATAAATAAATGCAAAGTGCTGGAAATGCTCAGCAGCATCTGTGGAGACAGTAGCAAAGTTAACGTTTCAGGTCAGTGACCTTTGATCAGAACTGGCTAAGGTTAGAAATGTTACAGGTTTTAAGCAAGTGAAGCAGGGGTTGGGGGGAAAAAAAGAGAACAAAAGGGAAGGTGTGTGATAGGACAGAGGACAGGAGAGATTAACTGACAAGGAAGTCATGGGGCAAAGACAAAGAGAGTGTGTTAATGGTGTGAATAAAGACAAAGCATTAGTGCAGAGAGGGTGTTAATGAAGGAATAATGAATAGCTCTGTCCAAAAGCACAAACATGAAATACCAAGTTCAAGGCAGGCACATGGTAAACAAAATGATAAAAACAAAACTGAACTTATTTCTTCCTATCTTGACTCTATCTTTTCTCCCCTGGTGCAGTTTCTTCCCACCTACATCTGTGACTTTTCTGACTCCCTATGTCTTTTTGACAATTTCCAGTTTCCTGGCCCTAACTGCCTCCTCTTCACTATGGACGCCCAATCTCTCTTCACCCTCAACAGAACAGTCTGAGGGCTCTCCACTTCTTCCTTGAACAGAGGCCCAACCAGTCCCCATCCACCCCACCCTCCTCCGCCTGGCTGAATTTGTTCTCACATTGAACAACTTCTCCTTCAGCTCCACTCACTTCCTTCAAATAAAAGGTGTTGCTATGGGTATTCGCATGGATCCTAGTTATGCCCGTCTTTTTGTGGGGTATGTCAGACATTCCCTGCTCCAGTCCTACTCAGGCCCCGTCCCCCAACTCTTTTTCTGGTATACTGATGACTGTATTGGTGCTGTTCTCTGCTCTCGCCCCAAACTGGAAAACCTGATCAACTCTGCTTCCAATTTCCACCCTTCTCTCACCTTTACATAGCCCATCTCTGACATTTCCCTTCCTTTCCTCGACTTCTTTGTTTCCCATCTCTGGGGATAGACTGTCCACTAATATTCATTATAAACTTACCAACTCCCACAGCTACTTCAAATACACTTCCTCACATCCTGCCTTCTGTAAGGACTCCATTCCAGTTTCTCCATCTCTGACACATCTGTTCTGATGATGCTACCTTCCACAACAGAGCTTCTGATATGTCTTCCTTTTTCCTCAACTGAGGATTCTCCCCACTGTGGTTGACAGGGCCCTCAACCGTGTCCGACCCATTTCCCGCACTTCTGCCCTCACCCAATCCCCTCCCTCTTAGAACAGCAGCAGGGTTACCTCGTCCTCACTTTCTACCCCACACATCCAAAGGATCATCCTCTGCCATTTCCGCCACCTCCAGCGTGATGTCACCTAACGCATCTTCCCCTCCCCTCCCCATCAGCATTCCGAAGGGATCGTTCCTTACGTGACACCCTGGTCCACTCCTCCATTACCCTCGACATCTCGCCCCCTTCCTATGCAATTGCAGGTGGTGCAATACCTGCCCTTTTACCTCCTCTCTCCTCATGATCCAAGGTCCCAAAACTCCTTTCAGGTGAAGCAGCGATTTACTTATACTTCTTGCAATTTAGTATAATGTATTCACTGCTTACAATGCTATCATCTCTACATTGGGCAGACTAAACACAGATTGGGTGATCACTTTGCGGAATACCTCCACTCAGTCTGCAATCATGACCCTGGGTTTCCGGTCGCTTGCCATTTCAATTCACCACCCTGTTCCCGCGCCCACATTTCTGCCCTCGGCCTGCTGCAGTGTTCCAGTGAACATCAACATAACCTCAATGAACAGCACCTCATTTTTCTATTAAGTACTCCACAGCCTTCCGGACTGAACATCAAGTACAATAATTTCAAAGCATGACTGGCCCATTTTTTAAATTATTATTCTGTTTTATATTTTTTTTTACCATGTGCCTGCCTTAAACTGGGTTTTTCATGTTTGTGCTTTTGTCTAGGGCTGTTCATTATTCTATCATTTACACTCTCTCTGCACTAATGCTTAGTCTTTCTCCACACCATTAGCACACTCTCTTTACCTTTGCCCCATGAACTCCTTGTCAGTTAATCTCTCCTGCCCACTCTCCTATCACACATATTCGCTTTTGTTCCCTTCCCCCACCCCACACCCCCACTTCACTTGCTTAAAACCTATTACATTTCTAACCTTTGCCAGTTCTGATAAAATGTCTGCTTCTCTCTCCACAGATGCTGCCAGACCTGCTGAGTATTTCCAGCATTCTGTTTTTATTTCAGATTTCCAGCATCCACAGTATTTTGCTTTTATTTTAGTGGCCATCCATATATGATAGTCACAAAGAAATCAAATAGGGAATTCAAAAGACATTTCTGTCCCCAGAGAGCGGTGAGAATGTGGAAGGTACTTACGATCACACCAATTTATATTTATATAGCACCTTTAACATAATAAAGTCTCAACGTGCTTCACAGGGGCATTATAAATCAAAGTATGATACCGAGCCACATAAGGAGGTATTAGGTCAGATGACCAAAAGCTTGGTCAGAGAGGTAGGTTTTAAGAAGTGTCTTAAAAGGAGAAAAATGGGACAGCGAGGCTGACAATTTAAGGGAGAAAATTCCAGAGCTTAGGGCCTAGACAGCTGAAGGCATGACCAACAATGGTGGAGCGATTAAAATTGGAGATACTCAAGAGGCCAGAATTAGAGGAGCGCAGATAACTGGGAGCCAGTGTAGGTCAGCAAGTAAAGAGGTAATGGCATTTGGTATAAGGACACGGGCAGCAGAGTGTTGGATGACCTCAAGGTTACAGAGGATTGAATGTGGGAGGATGGCCAGGAGCACATTGGGAATAATCAAGCCCAAAGGCAACAAAGGCATGGATGAGGGTTCCAGCAGATGAGCTGAAGCAGTGGCAGAGTCAGGCGATGTTACAGAGGTTGAAATAGGCAGTCTTAGTGATGTGGTCAGTAGCTCATCTCGGGGTCAAATATGACACCAAGGTTGTGAACAGTTTGGTTCAGCCTCGGACAGTTGCCAGGAAGAGGGATGGGATCCATGGCTAGGGACTGAAGACAATGGCTTCAGTCTTCCCAACATTTTATTGGAGATCATTTCTGCTTATCCAGTACTGGATGTCAGATAAGCAAACAATTTAGAGTTAGCAGAGGGGTCGAGAGGAGTAGAATCATAGAAAGTTTACGGCACAGAAAGAGGCCACTTGGCCCATCGTGTCTGTGCCAGCTGAAAAACGATCC